>NW_022610412.1:0-72679 GCF_000309985.2 Brassica rapa | reverse complement strand
ATGGACGTCCTGTGTGTGCTGGCAGACACCCACGGACGTCATGTGTGTACTGAACAGACAGCCCATGTGGGCCAAAAACACCCAAACAGTCCACGGGAAGGGCCAGCGTGCTGAGTCCAAGGACCAGCGTGCTGATATGTGTACTGAAGGACAGCCACAGACGTCCTGTGTGTGCTGACAGACACAGACAGACACACACGGACACACACGGACACCCACGGATGTCTTGTGTGTGCTGGCAGACACCCACGGATGTCCTGTGAGTACTGAACAGACAGCCCACGTGGGCCAAAATCACCCGAACAGTCCACTGGAAGGGTCAGCATGCTGAGTCCAAGGACCAACGTGGTGATATGTGTACTCATGGACAGCCACGAACGTCTTGTGTGTGCTGACGGACAAACACAGGCACACATGGACAGCCAAGGACTTCCCGTGTGTGCTGACGGACAGTCACGGTCGTACTGTGTGTGCTGGTGGACACCCACAGACGTCCTGTGTGTACTGAACAGATAGCCCACGTAGGCCAAAATTACCCAAATAGTCCACGGGAAGGGCCAGCATGCTGAGTCCAAGCACCAGCGTGCTGATATGTGTACTAATGGACAGCCACGGACGTCCTGTGTGTGCTGACGGACACACACGGACAGCCACGGACGTCCTGTGTGTTCTGACGGACAGCCACTGACAGCCACGGACGTCCTGTAGTGTTGGCGGAGACCCACGGACGTCCTGTGTGTACTGAAAAGACAGCCCATGTGGGACAAAATCACCTGAACAGTCTACGGGAAGGGCCAGCGTGCTGAGTCCAAGGACCAACGTGCTGATATGTGTACTGATGGACAGCCACGGACGTCCAATGTGTGTTGACGGACACACACGGACACATACGGACAGCCACAGAAGTCCTGTGTGTGCTAACGGACACACACGGGCGTCCTGTGTGTGCTGACAGACATCCACGGACGTCCTGTGTGTGCTGCCGGACACACACAGACACACACGGACAGCCACAGCCGTCCTGTGTGTGTTGACGGACAGCCACGGACAGCCACGGACGTCCTGTGTGTGCTGGCGGACACCCACGGACGTCCTTTGTGTACTGAACAGATAGCCCACGTGGGCTAAAATCACCCAGACAGTCCACAGGAAGGGCCAGCATCCTGAGTCCAAGGACCAATGTGCTGATATGTGTACTGATGGACAGCCATGAATGTCCTGTGTGTGCTGACGGACACAGACAGACACACACGAACACACACGGATGTCCTATGTGTACTGAACAGACTGCCCACGTGGGCAAAAATCACCCGAACAGTCCACGGGAATGGTCAGCGTGCTGAGTCAAAGGACCAACGTGCTGATATGTGTACTGATGGACAGTCACGGACGTCCTGTGTGTGCTGACGGAAACACAAGGACACCCACGGACATTCTGTGTGTGCTGACGGAAAGCCACAGACAGGCACGGACGTCCTGTGTGTGTTGGCGGACACCCACAGACGTCCTGTGTATACTGAACAGATAGCCCACGTGGGCCAAAATCACCCAAACAGTCCACAGGAAGGGCCAGCGTGCTGAGTCCAAGGACCAGCGTGCTGAGTCCAAGGACCAGCGTGCTGATATGTATACTGATGGAGAGCCGCAGACGTCCTGTGTGTGCTGATGGACACACACGAACGTCATCTGTGTGCTGACGAACAGCCACAGACGTCATGTGTGTGCTGGCGGACACTCACAGACACACACGGACACACACGAACAGCCATGGACGTCTTGTGTGTGCTGACGGACAGGCTCAGACAGCCACGGACAGCCACGGACGTCCTGTGTGTGCTGGCGGACACCCACGGACGTCTTGTGTGTACTGAACAGACAGCCCACAGCCACGGTTGCAAAACAGTTAGTTCAACAATAGCTTGTTCATTATGAAGATTAAACTCAGTTTCAAGAGAAGGAAGATCACAATCTTTTTCACAATACTTCAAGCTATCAATTAGCTCTTCATCAGATTCATCAAAAATGGGTAGAGAATCTGAAAAATCTTTAAGTTCTTCAAAATGGTTTTCAGATTCACCTTGGGCTTTCTTACTGATGAACAAGGATGGCTCAGCTACTGGGGCACGGGTGGATGTGCTCTTCTTTGGGCTCTTGCTGATATCCTTGAGGGCTTTGTCAACTCCCTTCACAAAGTTATCACAAAATCCTTGGACATCAAACTGAAAAGGTTGCCTTTTGGGATCAGCCACATCTTTGGAGGTATTGACATGCTCTTTGCTCCACCTGTTTGGTTTTTCCTGCACATCAACAAACTCATCAAAAGTATTCAAAGCATATTTAAAGGAGGTTTGGGAGACAGAAAGTCGTGGGTGCTTCTCCTTGTTACTTTTCCTTAGGAGACCAAACATCATAACCTGAAAATTCTCAACAAAAAAGGTAGATAAAAATTCTCACACTCTCTCAAGTGTAAAATCTCACCCACTCAAGTGTTTCTCTCAGATTTTATGGTAATCACTCAAGTTTCTTCTCAAGGTTCTAAGAGAACAAATTCAAGAATCCCAATGGGTAGATCCAAAGCAAACAAAGGGTTTTTCTCAAGATAGATAGATAAGAGATTTTGATTTTGGAAACTGCCTTAACCACCTCAAAGGCTGGATTTCTCCTCAGCCAGCAAGATTTCTCTTCCACCAAATCCACAAATCAATCTTTTGAATCTCTTTTTTTTTTTTTTGATAGATCTTTCTTTTTCTCATTATTTTTTTTAATATATGGATGGTAATGAGGGGCCCGGATTCAAGAAAGGTAGAAGAAGAAGTGTTTGAAGAATATGGAGAGATGAGAAGATGGAATGAAATAGAGTTACCGAGAGAGTGGCTCTGATACCACTTGATAGAACCAAAATAAGGATCACTCTTTCGGTATGGTTGATATGAACTCAGATCCGAGAGGATTGAGAACTGATGGTATGAACGGTGACACTAAGGGTTGCGGAATAGCCCAAAGATACTACCAGACTTCGATCGTTGACGGATGTGATGCACCGGTCCAACAAAAGAAGGATCGAAACTTGGAGATAACCTCACCAAGAAACTAAGAAGTGTTCTAAACAAAGAACAATGAGAGAAACTCATAAAAAAGGGAAACCAATCTGTGTTATTTCGTGGCTTATGAGCCATATATATAGGATTTGTAGTCAAAGAAAGCCATAAACAGTTATGGGAAATACAAACCTAGGAAAAGACAACATTGACTAGAAAATAATAAAGGGAGTCAAAGTTGGTGAAATTCATGAAGACTAGTCAAAGTGACTTCTCCTCTTCTGTCCAGGTTCATTCTGGTCGTGCTGGTACTTGGTGTAAGGATCAGGACATGATCAGGACGATCCACACGTCCTGTGTATACTGAACAGATAGCCCACGTGGGCCAAAATCACCCAAACAGTCCACGGGAAGGGCCAGCATGCTGAGTCCAAGGACCAGCATACTGATATGTATACTGATGGAGAGCCACAGACGTCCTGTGTGTGCTGACGGACACACACGAACGTCATCTCTGTGCTGACGAACAGCCACAGACTTCCTGTGTGTGCTGGCGGACACTCACAGACACACACGGACACACACGGACAGCCATGGACGTCTTATGTGTGCTGGCAGACAGGCTCAGACAGCCACGGACAGCCACGGACGTCCTGTGTGTGCTGGCGGACACCCACGGACGTCTTGTGTGTACTGAACAGACAGCCCACAGCCACGGTTGCAAAACAGTTAGTTCAACAATAGCTTGTTCATTATGAAGATTAAACTCAGTTTCAAGAGAAGGAAGATCACAATCTTTTTCACAAAACTTCAAGCTTTCAATTAGCTCTTCATCAGATTCATCAAAAATGGGTAGAGAATCTGAAAAATCTTTAGATTCTTCAAAATGGTTTTCAGATTCACTTTGGGCTTTCTTACTGATGAACAAGGATGGCTCAGCTACTGGGGCACGGGTGGATGTGCTCTTCTTTGGGCTCTTGCTGATATCCTTGAGGGCTTTGTCAACTCCCTTCACAAAGTTATCACAAAATCCTTGGACATCAAACTGAAAAGGTTGCCTTTTGGGATCAGCCACATCTTTGGAGGTATTGACATGCTCTTTGCTCCACCTGTTTGGTTTTTCCTGCACATCAACAAACTCATCAAAAGTATTCAAAGCATATTTAAAGGAGGTTTGGGAGACAGAAAGTCGTGGGTGCTTCTCCTTGTTACTTTTCCTTAGGAGACCAAACATCATAACCTGAAAATTCTCAACAAAAAAGGTAGATAAAAATTCTCACACTCTCTCAAGTGTTTAATCTCACCCACTCAAGTGTTTCTCTCAGATTTTATGGTAATCACTCAAGTTTCTTCTCAAGGTTCTAATAGAACAAATCAAGAATCCCAATGGGTAGATCCAAAGCAAACAAAGGGTTTTTCTCAAGATAGATAGATAAGAGATTTTGATTTTGGAAACTGCCTTAACCACCTCAAAGGCTGGATTTCTCCTCAGCCAGCAAGATTTCTCTTCCACCAAATCCACAAATCAATCTTTTGAATCTCTTTTTTTTGATAGATCTTTCTTTTTCTCATTATTTTTTTTTAAGATATGGATGGTAATGAGGGGCCCGGATTCAAGAAAGGTAGAAGAAGAACTGTTTGAAGAATATGGAGAGATGAGAAGATGGAATGAAATAGAGTTACCGAGAGAGTGGCTCTGATACCACTTGATAGAACCAAAATAAGGATCACTCTTTCGGTATGGTTGATATGAACTCAGATCCGAGAGGATTGAGAACTGATGGTATGAACGGTGACACTAAGGGTTGCGGAATAGCCCAAAGATACTACCAGACTTCGATCGTTGACGGATGTGATGCACCGGTCCAACAAAAGAAGGATCGAAACTTGGAGATAACCTCACCAAGAAACTAAGAAGTGTTCTAAACAAAGAACAATGAGAGAAACGCATAAAAAAGGGAAACCAATCTGTTTTATTTCGTGGCTTATGAGCCATATATATAGGATTTGTAGTCAAAGAAAGCCATAAACAGTTATGGGAAATACAAACCTAGGAAAAGACAACATTGACTAGAAAATAATAAAGGGAGTCAAAGTTGGTGAAATTCATGAAGACTGGTCAAAGTGATTTCTCCTCTTCTGTCCAGGTTCATTCTGGTCGTGCTGGTACTTGGTGTAACGATCAGGACATGATCAGGACGATCCACACGTCCTGTGTATACTGAACAGATAGCCCACGTGGGCCAAAATCACCCAAACAGTCCACGGGAAGGGCCAGCGTGCTGAGTCCAAGGACCAGCGTGCTGATATGTATACTGATGGAGAGCCACAGACGTCCTGTGTGTGCTGTGGGACACACACGAACGTCATCTGTGTGCTGACGAACAGCCACAGACGTCCTGTGTGTGCTGGCGGACACTCACAGACACACACGGACACACACGGACAGCCATGGACGTCTTGTGTGTGCTGGCGGACAGGCTCAGACAGCCACGGACGTCCTGTGTGTGCTGGCGGACACCCACGGACGTCTTGTGTGTACTGAACAGACAGCCCACAGCCACGGTTGCAAAACAGTTAGTTCAACAATAGCTTGTTCATTATGAAGATTAAACTCAGTTTCAAGAGAAGGAAGATCACAATCTTTTTCACAAAACTTCAAGCTTTCAATTAGCTCTTCATCAGATTCATCAAAAATGGGTAGAGAATCTGAAAAATCTTTAAGTTCTTCAAAATGGTTTTCAGATTCACCTTGGGCTTTCTTACTGATGAACAAGGATGGCTCAGCTACTGGGGCACGGGTGGATGTGCTCTTCTTTGGGCTCTTGCTGATATCCTTGAGGGCTTTGTCAACTCCCTTCACAAAGTTATCACAAAATCCTTGGACATCAAACTGAAAAGGTTGCCTTTTGGGATCAGCCACATCTTTGGAGGTATTGACATGCTCTTTGCTCCACCTGTTTGGTTTTTCCTGCACATCAACAAACTCATCAAAAGTATTCAAAGCATATTTAAAGGAGGTTTGGGAGACAGAAAGTCGTGGGTGCTTCTCCTTGTTACTTTTCCTTAGGAGACCAAACATCATAACCTGAAAATTCTCAACAAAAAAGGTAGATAAAAATTCTCACACTCTCTCAAGTGTTTAATCTCACCCACTCAAGTGTTTCTCTCAGATTTTATGGTAATCACTCAAGTTTCTTCTCAAGGTTCTAAGAGAACAAATTCAAGAATCCCAATGGGTAGATCCAAAGCAAACAAAGGGTTTTTTCAAGATAGATAGATAAGAGATTTTGATTTTGGAAACTGCCTTAACCACCTCAAAGGCTGGATTTCTCCTCAGCCAGCAAGATTTCTCTTCCACCAAATCCACAAATCAATCTTTTGAATCTCTTTTTTTTTTTTTGATAGATCTTTCTTTTTCTCATTATTTTTTTTAATATATGGATGGTAATGAGGGGCCCGGATTCAAGAAAGGTAGAAGAAGAAGTGTTTGAAGAATATGGAGAGATGAGAAGATGGAATGAAATAGAGTTACCGAGAGAGTGGCTCTGATACCACTTGATAGAACCAAAATAAGGATCACTCTTTCGGTATGGTTGATATGAACTCAGATCCGAGAGGATTGAGAAATGATGGTATGAACGATGACACTAAGGGTTGCGGAATAGCCCAAAGATACTACCAGACATCGATCGTTGCCGGATGTGATGCACCGGTCCAACAAAACAAGGATCGAAACTTGGAGATAACCTCACCAAGAAACTAAGAAGTGTTCTAAACAAAGAACAATGAGAGAAACTCATAAAAAAGGGAAACCAATCTGTTTTATTTCGTGGCTTATGAGCCATATATATAGGATTTGTAGTCAAAGAAAGCCATAAACAGTTATGGGAAATACAAACCTAGGAAAAGACAACATTGCTAGAAAATAATGACTTCATGAAGACTGGTCAAAGTGACTTCTCCTCTTCTGTCCAGGTTCATTCTGGTCGTGCTGGTACTTGGTGTAAGGATCAGGACATGATCAGGACGATCCACACGGCCTGTCGGCTGATTAACACGAACGGACTGAACTATCGGACGATCTGCTGAACCAAGTTGTGCACTGTTGTGAAACAAGTCCTTCAACAGCTCAAGTATTCATGCCTTAGTGAAATATGAAAGATAAAAATCCATCATAGGGTCGGACACTGAAGCAAGAACTTTAGGACAGCCTTCGAGACACGCAGGATGCACCAAAAAGGCCATAAGAGAAAATCTGTGAACATCTTCGGATTCTTCTTGTCCCAAGTTGAATCTGGCTCGACTATCAGTCTTGGAATGTTGAATTGGCTGGGAAAGACGAGCTTCAGTTCGGTCAGTTCGATCATCTGGTCGTGGATCTGGCCGAACCTCCAATCCAAACGTTCGCGGGTCGATCCGGTACACGGCCCGATCGGTCTGTATGGTCTGGTCGGAAGAGTGAATCTCAATTGGGACGTTTGGAACGTTCTGATCTTCTGATTCCTCAAACTGTTCCATGGGCTGGGGCACATCAGGAAGGGCCAGCGTGCTGAGTCAAAGGACCAGCGTGCTGATATGTGTACTTATGGACAGCCACATACGTCCTGTGTGTGCTGACGGACACAGACAGACACACACGGACACACATGGACGTCATGTGTGTACTGACTGACACCCACAGACGTCCTGTGTGTACTGAACAAACAGCCCACGTGGGCCAAAATCACCCAAACAGTCCACGGGAAGGGTCAGCGTGCTGAGTCCAAGGACCAACGTGCTGATATGTGTACTGATGGACAGCCACAAACGTCTAATGTGTGCTGACGGACACAAACGGACACACATTGTGACACCCCCGATCATAGATGACCGAAAATGACACGGTCAATGTTCCTCAATTGTCGATCTGAGGTTCTCAGAATACTTCCGATCGCCTAAGACCAACAACCAAAGAACACCAACGCTCCTATTGGATATAACTCTAGGCTTTTCAACCCGACAAAGCAATACCCGATAGTTAGTTCGTCCGGACAAGGACTAATATCATATGGAACCCGTACTTTAAAAAAAACATTCTTTATATATCAATCAAAAGTATCTTACAAAATTTGTTATAAATTAACCTCGAGGTTTTCGGTCAACAAATCTTATACATAAGATATATCAAAATGACTTTGCAAGGATAATAAAACTACCGCTGGCTAATGCTGTTCTTTCCCGTCCTAGAGTAAGGTCTCCCACCTAATTGTTACCTGCATCACAAATGAGTCATGAGTAACTAGTTTACTCAGTGAGTCTAATCCCACACCCAAACACATATTAATAATATTCTCAAGCAATCAACTTCATTTGTATGCAGTGGAAATATATTCCATATCTAGATATTTATATATAAGGACTATCCTTCCATCATTGTGAATCTAATCATATACCTCACTTCCTATTCCCGTCTCTCATATCATTCATATAATCATATATATATATATATATATACCAGACCCGAGAAACCACAAAGGCTAAACGAGTCTAGCGAGTTAGCATCACCATCATCGCCATCAGATATTCAGAAATTGAACATCTAACGCTGCATGCAGTTACACGGCCTCCAGGGTGCGACCCCATCATCGTGTCTTCGTGACCTTGTTCCATATCGCAGGACCAATTCACGGTAATCATCATTCATACGGGAATATTTTGGAAGACAGGTTTATAATAGGACTTCACATGATTAATACTTCCATACTTAATTATATTTAATACTATACATAAGTATTAGTACTTGAGAACAAGTACTAAGGTTTGGAATAAACCTCTATGATCATTCATAAATATTTAATAAGTGTCTACACTAAGTAAACACCTTACCAATTCAATATTGATCAAGAGACAAAGCCTATCAATCATCTACAATCAGTACGTTCAATCAAGAAATATTCATTCACTACTCATCAATCATCTATCTAGACTCACCTTTGATTCCATGAGATTGGCTAAGAAAGACTATACTCGAGCTCAAGCTAATCACACTCGGCTTCTGGAATATTCTCGATTTAAAATCACCACAAGGATCTGACTGATCCGAACACTATCCTTGACCATCTGTACCAATAACAGAACGGTTGGAACAAAGGTTAATCAGTCCGGTTCAAACCCACAGTTCAAGATTCAGGACAGATACTAAGGCAAGTTCAAGGCAGCTTTAGTTCGGTTCAAACATAAATCGTTTCAGCTAAGTTGTCTAGATGCTAAGGGACCATGAACTGAACTAATATAAATCCACACAAGGGATTAAGAAATTAATCCAGAGAGGAAGAACAACAACTCAGCCAGCTGGTTACAATCTAAACTGATCTGGATCAAAAGGCAAAACAGTTTACCGGTTCAAATCAAACACTGTCTGAACTCAACTGATACTCCACTTTAAGATAAAGCCACGCCAAACCTAATCAGTACCACATCAAGAAAAGGTCGGACTCAATCAGAACAAAGCTGAACCGCAGTCAATCCAACACAAATGCTCACATAAAACTGATCCACACAACAACTTACATCTTTACCGATTAAAATCAAAGGCTGAAGAACATAGGTGATTCTCTACTTCAGGACACCAAATATTCAGCTCTTAAACACTCCAAAACTCACTGATTAAAGTCACAGGATGGTGAGAAAGAGTTGTCCATGCTCACTCCTCTTCTCTGAATATTTTTCTGAATTTTTCATGAATCTTTTCTCACAGATTTTTCTCTCTTCTTTCTCTCTTTCTCTCTGAATTTTTCTCTGGTTTTTCTTGCAGGTTATGAACGTCCAGAGGAGAGAAGAGGGTATTTTATATCATAAGGAGTTGCTTCAGATGAGGGTTTGCTCCCACAAAAGACAAAGATGAGGTTAGACAGCTGGTGACATGCTTCAGCACACCAAGCAGCACAAGCAGTTGAACTTTTCCTTCCCATGAAGAAACTTCAAGCAGGTGTGCAACTCACATGACTTTAATGTAGCAAGCAAGCTGGAAGGTGCAAGTCACATGTTCAGGTCAGGAAGGAAGCAAGCAGCCAGGCAGCACATGACATGCACATGACTCGCAAGCAGCTGAAAGTATTCAAGACCAGTTTACGATAAAATGTTTCCCGTCCATCGGTTCTCGTCCAGCTTAGATAAAACTCGACCATAATAATTAACACTTGGACAGAACTATTAAGAGTAGGTACATTGGCCTCGAGACAGTCCCATCACGAATAATTCACCGGGTCGATTTTTATTTAAATTCTGATCGATCAATCCTCAAACTGATCTTAAAGAATTTTCTCGACCAAAATTATATATGCTCGTGAGGGTTATTACATTCTTCCCTCCTCAATAGAATTCGTCCCCGAATTCTGAAAACGTAGCTGTACACTCTTTACTGAACAGTCTCTGAAAGGAGTTATGGATATTAGCTCTTACCTTATCTTAATCTTCCCATATCAAAACAACTCATGGTCGATCCCTTGATTCCCCCAACCGATCCTTTCTTTTCTGAGCAGCCACTTTCAAGATAACCAAATTCTTTAGTCTGCACAATTCTTGTCAACTGCGGTCTGCATACTTTTTCTAACAATCTTGTATATGTAGACTATTACTTCTCAACCTTTTCTATCTGACTTTCTCCCATAACAGCAACATGAAATTTGGAACGTTAGGTGATGTGCCATACGTGAAAGTAACATCTCCAGTTTGGTCAATGTTAACTTGATTAACCGTGCAACAATCAAACAAGAACATGCACGATCAATCACACCAACATGATTCGGACCAGAGGTGCTACTCTCAAATACGCACACTCACCCATTCCAAGAATGATTTCACTTACTGTATTCTTTACACTTCTGATCTATCTGAGACCCTTTTATAATCTTCTAACTACTACTAGAACTCGGCAAGAACCACTTGGTGAGATCCCTAGGCTATTGCAGCGAATCCAGGTTCAACAAGAATAGTGAACTTGTTACTTTTAGATGTCAACCATCCTTTCAATGCCTTAACCACATCTTCATCTTTCTTGATTATCAGACTGTCTTCTACTCTGCACCTTTTCATCTTTTACAATTTAAACAATCAAGTTACTAGAGTACACTTCTTCACCTTTTTCCCAAAAGGTTTTCAACTTGCCAAACTGTTATGAGCATGCTCAAACACTTGGTAGAGTATCATTGTAGGCCAACAGTGACGGGTCTTCTTCCTAATACTTCTTTCCTCGACATCCTAATTGAGCTCGGTAACTAGATAGCAAATCTCACTCTAGATAGAAACATACCGCTCTAACAGAAGTACTAAGGAATGGGGAAGGCATACCATTACTTCAAATGGCAGCCAATACTTCCACAAATAAGAACGGATACTTGAATTCACCAAAGTGAATCCTTTCTAATACTATGACAATGCTCGGGAACTACAACTATGTGTTATTCCCGAATAAAACACGATATGGGCGGAAAACTCCATCCATAGGCAAGGTCTCTTACGACATCTTGATCACAATTCACATATATATATATATATATATATATATTTTATTTCAATCAATTATAAGATTTTAAAAATGCACACAACACACAATGGGATAAGAAGCAAACCTGTGATTGGACCTTTCAGGGGTTTTGACGGTCCAGACAACTATAAAGTGTAGGCTCTACCCAAATAGCCTAACACTTGGATGTGGACTAACGGTAAGGAAAAGCGGACAAGTTCAACAAGTGTTATCTTAGGTATAGGTAACTAGATCGGGTAACTTCATGAGGAAGGGTAACCTAAATTCCTAACTCTTCACAAGAACCACCAAAGCGCGAATGATGCAAACGTTCCAGGATTTCCCAAACTTTGACAATCACGACCATTCTGTCTTTGCTAGTAACAACCATAACGGCTCAAGGTCCTCGATCTTGATCTGATGAAATGTACACCCAAAATCATCCCCAACGACTTACTTAACTCACTTCTTGAAACTGACCTTTGATCTGCAGCGGTTGGAAAATAAACGGTCTGCATGACTTGGTTAACTTCTTCAGCAATAATAGCTTCTTTAACATTCACGTCATACTCTAACATCTCCTCGAGGCTTTGAAACTCCATGGTCTTTTATCTACTCCAAAATTCTTGGCTAAGTTCCCAAAGATTTTCCATATGATCTTTGGATTATTCTTCAAACCATAATCGATGAATGAAATTCACTCGACCACATATCTCGATGCTGAAATTGTTGTATATGATTAACTCGACCTGAACCTTCTGGCGGAAACATCCCACTGTACCAACTCCGTGAACTGAATCTTCAATCGGTCCCATATCTTGTGTATAAAATACTACTTCGTGAACTCTTGAAATCTGTCCAAATCGATCTCACCTCTCTGAAGAAAATATTTTTCTCAGGGTGTTGCATCCCAAATCTGCCTCAAGCCATAGTATACCTCGAACGGTTTAGTCCTTCTTCTGTATCTTGTGGTCCCACTACTTCTTTCCATCATAAGCTTTAAGATGTCTTGTTGCCAACAGAAGATGCATGTGTGTCCATCGGCTTGTACTATAGTTGAACCATCTCTTCCTCCAACGGTAAGCTCCAAACAAATTTTGAACAATTCAGGCTTGTACGACTCTGTTTCTTGTACGTCTCAGCATAAGCTGGAGACTTGAGAAGCCGGAAGAATAAGTGCATCTAGGTGATCATGTGCAGTCGCATCGCTCTGAATCAAACCACAAACAACGCCCACCTTGACATCGATAACACATGAGTCCAGAGATGTATTCGATGTATAAAATTCTTAACATGGCGATAGTGAACCCGACCATGAGGGTAGCACACTCGAGCCTTATGATAGTAACATCGGTAAGTAAGGTCAATCCGTTCAAGCTTGTCTCGGTGCTTCTGCTATGAAAGATCACTGTTAGGTAACTACCCATGACTATCTATTCTAAAATGAAAGAACCAGCCAGCATATCCTAGTTATCCTTGCGACTCATTTTGACTCGAAAAACATTTGAAACAAGTCCCATTCAAGCATCGTATAACCATGCTCTGATACCACCTTTGTGACACCCCCGATCATAGATGACCGAAAATGACACGGTCAATGTTCCTCAATTGTCGATCTGAGGTTCTCAGAATACTTCCGATCGCCTAAGACCAACAACCAAAGAACACCAACGCTCCTATTGGATATAACTCTAGGCTTTTCAACCCGACAAAGCAATACCCGATAGTTAGTTCGTCCGGACAAGGACTAATATCATATGGAACCCGTACTTTAAAAAAAACATTCTTTATATATCATCAAAAGTATCTTACAAAATTTGTTATAAATTAACCTCGAGGTTTTCGGTCAACAAATCTTAACATAAGATATATCAAAATGACTTTGCAAGGATAATAAAACTACCGCTGGCTAATGCTGTTCTTCCCGTCCTAGAGTAAGGTCTCCCATCTAATTGTTACCTGCATCACAAATGAGTCATGAGTAACTAGTTTACTCAGTGAGTCTAATCCCACACCCAAACACATATTAATAATATTCTCAAGCAATCAACTTCATTTGTATGCAGTGGAAATATATTCCATATCTAGATATTTATATATAAGGACTATCCTTCCATCATTGTGAATCTAATCATATACCTCACTTCCTATTCCCGTCTCTCATATCATTCATATAATCATATATATATATATATATATACCAGACCCGAGAAACCACAAAGGCTAAACGAGTCTAGCGAGTTAGCATCACCATCATCGCCATCAGATATTCAAAAATTGAACATCTAACGCTGCATGCAGTTACACGGCCTCCAGGGTGCGACCCCATCATCGTGTCTTCGTGACCTTGTTCCATATCGCAGGACCAATTCACGGTAATCATCATTCATACGGGAATATTTTGGAAGACAGGTTTATAATAGGACTTCACATGATTAATACTTCCATACTTAATTATATTTAATACTATACATAAGTATTAGTACTTGAGAACAAGTACTAAGGTTTGGAATAAACCTCTATGATCATTCATAAATATTTAATAAGTGTCTACACTAAGTAAACACCTTACCAATTCAATATTGATCAAGAGACAAAGCCTATCAATCATCTACAATCAGTACGTTCAATCAAGAAATATTCATTCACTACTCATCAATCATCTATCTAGACTCACCTTTGATTCCATGAGATTGGCTAAGAAAGACTATACTCGAGCTCAAGCTAATCACACTCGGCTTCTGGAATATTCTCGATTTAAAATCACCACAAGGATCTGACTGATCCGAACACTATCCTTGACCATCTGTACCAATAACAGAACGGTTGGAACAAAGGTTAATCAGTCCGGTTCAAACCCACAGTTCAAGATTCAGGACAGATACTAAGGCAAGTTCAAGGCAGCTTTAGTTCGGTTCAAACATAAATCGTTTCAGCTAAGTTGTCTAGATGCTAAGGGACCATGAACTGAACTAATATAAATCCACACAAGGGATTAAGAAATTAATCCAGAGAGGAAGAACAACAACTCAGCCAGCTGGTTACAATCTAAACTGATCTGGATCAAAAGGCAAAACAGTTTACCGGTTCAAATCAAACACTGTCTGAACTCAACTGATACTCCACTTTAAGATAAAGCCACGCCAAACCTAATCAGTACCACATCAAGAAAAGGTCGGACTCAATCAGAACAAAGCTGAACCGCAGTCAATCCAACACAAATGCTCACATAAAACTGATCCACACAACAACTTACATCTTTACCGATTAAAATCAAAGGCTGAAGAACATAGGTGATTCTCTACTTCAGGACACCAAATATTCAGCTCTTAAACACTCCAAAACTCACTGATTAAAGTCACAGGATGGTGAGAAAGAGTTGTCCATGCTCACTCCTCTTCTCTGAATATTTTTCTGAATTTTTCATGAATCTTTTCTCACAGATTTTTCTCTCTTCTTTCTCTCTTTCTCTCTGAATTTTCTCTGGTTTTTCTTGCAGGTTATGAACGTCCAGAGGAGAGAAGAGGGTATTTTATATCATAAGGAGTTGCTTCAGATGAGGGTTTGCTCCCACAAAAGACAAAGATGAGGTTAGACAGCTGGTGACATGCTTCAGCACACCAAGCAGCACAAGCAGCTGAACTTTTCCTTCCATGAAGAAACTTCAAGCAGGTGTGCAACTCACATGACTTTAATGTAGCAAGCAAGCTGGAAGGTGCAAGTCACATGTTCAGGTCAGGAAGGAAGCAAGCAGCCAGGCAGCACATGACATGCACATGACTCGCAAGCAGCTGAAAGTATTCAAGACCAGTTTACGATAAAATGTTTCCCGTCCATCGGTTCTCGTCCAGCTTAGATAAAACTCGACCATAATAATTAACACTTGGACAGAACTATTAAGAGTAGGTACATTGGCCTCGAGACAGTCCCATCACGAATAATTCACCGGGTCGATTTTTATTTAAATTCTGATCGATCAATCCTCAAACTGATCTTAAAGAATTTTCTCGACCAAAATTATATATGCTCGTGAGGGTTATTACACACATGGACTCACATGGACAGCCACGGACGTCCTGTGTGTGCTTTCGGACACACACGGACGTCCTGTGTGTACTGACGGACACCCACGGACGTCCTGTGTGTACTGAAAAGATAGCCCACGTGGGCAAAATCACCCGAACAGTCCACAGGAAGGGCCAGCGTGCTGATATGTATACTGATGGACAGCCACGGACGTCCTGTGTGTGCTGACGGACACACACGGACACCCACGGACATTCTGTGTGTGCTGACCGAAAGCCACAGACAGGAACGGACGTCCTGTGTGTGTTGGCGGACACCCACGGACGTCCTGTGTATACTGAACAGATAGCCCACGTGGGCCAAAATCACCCAAACAGTCCACGGGAAGGGCCAGCGTGCTGAGTCCAAGGACCAGCATGCTGATATGTATACTGATGGAGAGCCACAGACGTCCTGTGTGTGCTGACGGACAGCCACAGACCTCCTGGGTGTGCTGGCGGACACTCACAGACACACACGGACACACACGGACAGCCATGGACGTCTTGTGTGTGCTGGCGGACAGCCTCAGACAGCCACAGACAGCCACGGACGTCCTGTGTGTGCTGGCGGACACCCACGGACGTCTTGTGTGTACTGAACAGACAGCCCACAGCCACGGTTGCAAAACAGTTAGTTCAACAATATCTTGTTCATTATCAAGATTAAACTCAGTTTCAAGAGAAGGAAGATCACAATCTTTTTCACAAAACTTTAAGCTTTCAATTAGCTCTTCATCAGATTCATTAAAAATGGGTAGAGAATCTGAAAAATCTTTAAGTTCTTCAAAATGGTTTTCAGATTCACCTTGGGCTTTCTTACTGATGAACAAGGATGGCTCAGCTACTGGGGAACGGGTGGATGTGCTCTTCTTTGGGCTCTTGCTGATATCCTTGAGGGCTTTGTCAATTCCCTTCACAAAGTTATCACAAAATCCTTGGACATCAAACTGAAAAGGTTGCCTTTTGGGATCAGCCACATCTTTGGAGGTATTGACATGCTCTTTGCTCCACCTGTTTGGTTTTTCCTGCACGTCAACAAACTCATCAAAAGTATTCAAAGCATATTTAAAGGAGGTTTGAGAGACAGAAAGTCGTGGGTGCTTCTCCTTGTTACTTTTCCTTAGGAGACCAAACATCATAACCTGAGAATTCTCAACAAAAAAGGTAGATAAAAATTCTCACACTCTCTCAAGTGTTTAATCTCACCCACTCAAGTGTTTCTCTCAGATTTTATGGTAATCACTCAAGTTTCTTCTCAAGGTTCTAAGAGAACAAATCAAGAATCCCAATGGGTAGATCCAAAGGAAACAAAGGGTTTTTCTCAAGATAGATAGATAAGAGATTTTGATTTTGGAAACCGCCTTAACCACCTGAAAGGCTGGATTTCTCCTCATCCAGCAGGCTTTGTCTTCCACCACCAATCCACAAATCAATCTTTTGAATCTCTTTTTTTTTTTTTGATAGATCTTTCTTTTTCTCTATTTTTTTTTAATATATGGATGGTAATGAGGGGCCCGGATTCAAGAAAGGTAGAAGAAGAAGTGTTTGAAGAATATGGAGAGATGAGAAGATGGAATGAAATAGAGTTACCGAGAGAGTGGCTCTGATACCACTTAATAGAACCAAAATAAGGATCACTCTTTCGGTATGGTTGATATGAACTCAGATCCGAGAGGATTGAGAACTGATGGTATTAACGGTGACACTAAGGGTTGCGGAATAGCCCAAAGATACTACCAGACTTCGATCGTTGACGGATGTGACGCACCGGTCCAACAAAAGAAGGATCGAAACTTGGAGATAACCTCACCAAGAAACTAAGAAGTGTTCTAAACAAAGAACAATGAGAGAAACTCATAAAAAAGGGAAACCAATATGTTTTATTTCGTGGCTTATGAGCCATATATATAGGATTTGTAGTCAAAGAAAGCCATAAACAGTTATGGGAAATACAAACCTAGGAAAAGACAACATTGACTAGAAAATAATAAAGGGAGTCAAAGTTGGTGAAATTCATGAAGACTTGTCAAAGTGACTTCTCCTCTTTTGTCCAGTTTCATTCTGGTCGTGCTGGTACTTGGTGTAAGGATCAGGACATGATCAGGACGATCCACACGGCCTGTCGGCTGATTAACACGAACGGACTGAACTATCGGACGATCTGCTGAACCAAGTTGTGCACTGTTGTGAAACAAGTCCTTGGACAGCTCAAGTATCCATGCCTTAGTGAAATATGAAAGATAAAAATCCATCATAGGGTCGGACACTGAAGCAAGAACTTTAGGACAGCCTTCGAGACACGCAGGACGCACCAAAAAGGCCATAAGAGAAAATATGTGAACATCTTCGGATTCTTCTCGTCCCAAGTTGAATCTGGCTCGACTATCAGTCTTAGAATGTTTAATTGGCTGGGAAAGACGAGCTTCAGTTCGGTTATTTCGATCATCTGGTCGTGGATCTGGCCGAAGCTCCAATCCAAATGTTCGCGGGTCGATCCAGTAAACGGCCCGATCGGTCTGTATGGTCTGGTCGGAAGAGTGAACCTCAATTGGGACGTCTGGAACGTTCTGATCTTCATGCTGGTCTGATTCCTCGAACTGGTCCATGGGCTGGGGCACATCATACTCTCCCTCTTCAAAAGGATTTGTCCTCAAATCCGTTTTACCTGAATCAAAAGAAAATAAATCAGACAAAAAGAATTTTAAAAACATGTAAAATTCAATGAAGGATAAATTTGGAGAGAAACTTCCTTGGAGTTTTAAACTTGTTTCCCTCAAGTATTTCCAGTTCCATGTTCGAAGAACACAATTACTTAGGCGTTCTCCAGCGCTTGCCCTCCTTGGAAACTGATCATGCTTATCCTGTTAATTCAAAACAACTAGAGAAACCACATCAAATCTGCGAATGAAATAATCAAAAGGTTTCTCTATCTTTAGGACATCAAGATCAGGATCCAAGCCCTTAGGATAATCATCAAGCACGTGGGAAAGCATCAAACAAGTAAACTGATCGCCAAAATTTGGTTTATCAATTTTAAAATTAGGCCAAGCTGTGAAACGGTTAGGAAAAGAAAGAGACAATGCCAAATCTGAAAAATTCTTATCATGAATGAAATCAAATTGATTCTTTGGCCTAAGCAATTTTGGTTCATGCCTTTTCCTAAACCAAATCTCTTTGAAAGCACAGCTCAATGAACACAATTCATGAAAAGGTTTGAGCAAAACGTTTTTCAACCACGTAAGAATATGTTTTCTCTTTGAAATTCTCGGTTTCAAAACATTTTCATGAAGAGTAGAGGCAATCAACTCATGATCCTTACAGTGCTTTTGGTTTAGACAGGAGAATGACTGAGGAAACACCTTTGGTTCATGGAGGATCGGTTTTGGCTCACGCCGATTCTTTCTGGGGCATGAATCTCCTTTAGAAATCTGGTACTCGCGGATAGATGGACTGAAGAACCTCCGATTTGTAAAATTCATAACTTCTTCATCCGTGAAGATTTTCATGCGATTCCAAGCCTCAGTGAATACCTTTTGAGTTGGATGCAAATTCATCAGTGATCAGTACATGTCTAGAAGAACTCAGATGAAAGCCATTTCCTTTGCAAACAAACAAATCAAGAGATTTTTCAGCACAAAAATCAGTTTTTTGCAAATCAAGATCAAATGGCCTTCCAAGAAGATGAAAACCTTTGTTATGTTCCAAGAACTGATCAAAGCTCAAAATAATTCCATAAGTGATGCAATTGACATTTTGAAAACGTGACTGATCAAGACATTTATCAGGTTCAAAGATTTTTAAAGAATTAATCATGTTATCAAAAACAGATTTTGAAACCAAAAAAACTTTCATCTTGTCAAGACAAAAACGAATTACATCATCAGTACTGACTTTCATAAACATGTCAGGCAGAGAATTAAGATAAGAAGGTTCCTCACAGTGCTCTTGAAGATCAGGAGGTAAAGGGGCAGGAGTTGGACCGGGATCAAAGCATAGATAATTCTCCATAGCAATGGATGTGATGCTTGTTGCTTCTTCATCAAAGAATGGACCAGGTTCGTCCTCCTCATCAAAGATAGGACCTAGATAATCATCCAAACATATCCTTGTGTCAAGACATGGGCACTGATGTGGAAAATCCAGTGGCTCTTCCTCAAAAACCTGTGGAGATAAAACAAGACTACTCGGAAGCTCCGGTTGCAAAACAGTTAGTTCTACAATAGATTGTTCATTATCAAGATTAAACTCAGTTTCAAGAGAAGGAAGATCACAATCTTTTTCAATTAGCTCTTCATCAGATTCATCAAAAATGGGTAGAGAATCTGAAAAATCTTTAAGTTCTTCAAAATGGTTTTCAGATTCACCTTGGGCTTTCTTACTGATGAACAAGGATGGCTCAGCTATTGGGGCACGAGTGGATGCGCTCTTCTTTGGGCTCTTGCTGATATCCTTGAGGGCTTTGTCAACTCCCTTCACAAAGTTATCACAAAATCCTTGGACATCAAACTGAAAAGGTTGCCTTTGTGGATCAGCCACATCTTTGGGGGTATTGACATGCTCTTTGCTCCACCTGTTTGGTTTTTCCTGTACATCAACAAACTCATCAAAAGTATTCAAAGCATATTTAAAGGAGGTTTGAGAGACAGAAAGTCGTGGGTGCTTCTCCTTGTTACTTTTCCTTTGGAGACCAAACATCATAACCTGAAAATTCTCAACAAAAAAGGTAGATAAAAATTCTCACACTCTCTCAAGTGTTTAATCTCACCCCACTCAAGTGTTTCTCTCAGATTTTATGGTAATCACTCAAGTTTCTTCTCAAGGTTCTAAGAGAACAAATCAAAAATCCCAATGGGTAGATCCAAAGCAAACAAAGGGTTTTTCTCAAGATAGATAGATAAGAGATTTTGATTTTGGAAACCGCCTTAACCACCTCAAAGGCTGGATTTCTCCTCATCCAGCAGGCTTTCTCTTCCACCACCAATCCACAAATCAATCTTTTGAATCTCTTTTTTTTTTTGATAGATCTTTCTTTTTCTCTATTTGTTTTTAATATATGGACGGTAATGAGGTGCCCGGATTCAAGAAAAGTAGAAGAATAAATGTTTCAAGAATATGGAGAGATGAGAAGATGGAATGAAATAGAGTTACCGAGAGAGTGGCTCTGATACCACTTGATATAACCAAAATAAGGATCACTCTTTCGGTATGGTTGATATGAACTCAGATCCGAGAGGATTGAGAACTGATGGTATGAACGGTGACACTAAGGGTTGCGGAATAGCCCAAAGATACTATCAGACTTCGATCGTTGACGGATGTGACGCACCGGTCCAACAAATGAAGGATCGAAACTTGGAGATAACCTCACCAAGAAACTAAGAAGTGTTCTAAACAAAGAACAATGAGAGAAACTCATAAAAAAGGGAAACCAATCTGTTTTATTTCGTGGCTTATGAGCCATATATATAGGATTTGTAGTCAAAGAAAGCCATAAACAATTATGGGAAATACAAACCTAGGAAAAGACAACATTGACTAGAAAATAATAAAGGGAGTCAAAGTTGGTGAAATTCATGAAGACTGGCCAAAGTGACTTCTCCTCTTCTGTCCAGGTTCATTCTGGTCGTGCTGGTACTTGGTGTATGGATCAGGACATGATCAGGACGATCCACACGGCCTGTCGGCTGATTAACACGAACGGACTGAACTATCGGACGATCTGCTGAACCAAGTTGTGTACTGTTGTGAAACAAGTCCTTGGACAGCTCAAGTGTCCATGCCTTAGTGAAATATGAAAGATAAAAATACATCATAGGGTCAGACACTGAAGCAAGAACTTTAGGACAGCCTTCGAGGCACGCAGGATGCACCAAAAAGGCCATAAGAGAAAATCTGTGAACATCTTCGGATTCTTCTCGTCCCAAGTTGAATCTGGCTCGACTATCAGTCTTGGAATGTTGAAGTGGCTGGGAAAGACGAGCTTCAGTTCGGTCAGTTCGATCATCTGGTCGTGGATCTGGCCGAACCTCCAATCCAAACGTTCGCGGGTCGATCCGGTACACGGCCCGATCGGTCTGTATGGTCTGGTCGGAAGAGTGAACCTCAATTGGGACATCTGGAACGTTCTGATCTTCTGATTCCTCAAACTGGTCCATGGGCTGGGGCACATCAGGAAGGGCCAGCGTGCTGAGTCAAAGGACCAGCGTGCTGATATGTGTACTGATGGACAGCCACATACGTCCTGTGTGTGCTGACGGACACAAAGAGACACACACGGACACACATAGACGTCATGTGTGTACTGACGGACACCCACAGACGTCTTGTGTGTACTGAACAGACAGCCCACGTGGGCCAAAATCACCCGAACAGTCCACGGGAAGGGTCAGCGTGCTGAGTCCAAGGACCAAAGTGCTGATATGTGTACTGATGGACAGCCACAGACGATGTGTGCTGACGGAGACAAACGGACACACATGGACTCTCATGGACAGCCACGGACGTCCTGTGTGTGCTGTCGGACACACACAGACGTCCTGTGTGTACTGACGGACACCCACGGACGTCCTGTGTGTACTGAAAAGATAGCCCACGTGGGCAAAATCACCCAAACAGTCCACAGGAAGGGCCAGCGTGCTGATATGTGTACTGATGGACAGCCACGGACGTCCTGTGTGTGCTGACGGAAACACATGGACAGCCACAGACATCCTGTGTGTGCTGACAGACAGCCACAGACGTCCTGTGTGTGCTGGCGGACATCCACGGATGTCCTGTGTGTACTGAACAGATAGCCCACGTGGGCCAAAATCACCCAAACAGTCCACGGGAAGGGCCAGCATGCTGGGTCCAAGGACCAGCGTGCTGATATGTATACTGATGGACAGCCACGAACGTCCTGTGCGTGCTGACGGACACACACGGACGTCCTGTGTGTGCTGACGGACAGCCACAGACAACCACAGACGTCCTGTGTGTGCTGACGGACACCCACAGACACACACGGACACACACGGACAGCCACGGACGTCCTGTGTGTGCTGACGGGCAACCTCGGACAGCCACAGACAGCCACGGACGTCTTGTGTGTGCTGGCGGACACCCATGGACTTCCTGTGTGTACTGAACAAACAGCCCACGTGGGCCAAAATCACCCAAACAATCCACGGGAAGGGCCAGCATGCTGAGTCCAAGGACCAGCGTGCTGATATGTGTACTGATGGACAGCCGCGTACGTTATGTGTGTTCGGACGGACACAGACGGACACACACGGACACACACGGACAGCCACAGACGTCCTGTGTGTGCTGGCGGACACCCACAGACGTCCTGTGTGTGCTGACGGACACACACGGACACACACGGATTGCCACGGACGTCCGGTGTGTGCTGACGGACAGCCACGGACAGCCACGGACGTCCTGTATGTGCTGGCGGACACCCACGAACGTCCTGTGTGTACTGAACAGACAGCCCACATTGGCAAAATCACCCAAACAGTCCACGGGAAAGGCCAGCATGCTGAGTCCAAGGACCAACGTGCTGATATGTGTACTGATGGACAGCCACAAACGTCTTGTGTGTGCTGACGGACACAAACAGACACACACGGACAGCCACGGACGTCATGTGTGTGTTGGCGGACACCCACAGACGTCCTGTGTGTACTGAACACACAGCCCACGTGGGCCAAAATCATCCGAACAGTCCACGGGAAGGGTCAGCAGGCTGAGTCCAAGGACCAACGTGCTGATATGTGTACTGATTGGCAGCCACGGACGTCTTGTGTGTGCTGTTGGACACACACAGCCACACACGGACACACACGGACAGCCACGGACATCCTTTGTGTGCTGACGGACACACACGAACGTCCTGTGTGTGCTGACGGACACCCACAGACGTCCTGTGTCTACTGAACAGACAGCCCACGTGGGCCAAAATCACCCGAACAGTCCACGGGAAGGGCCAGCGTGCTGAGTCCAAGGACCAGCGTGCTGATATGTGTACTGATGGACAGCCACGGACGTCCTATGTGTGCTGACGGACACAGACAGACACACACGGACACACACGGACGTCATGTGTGTGCTGGCGGACACCCACGGACGTCCTGTGTGTACTGAACATACAGCCCACGTGGGCCAAAATCACCCGAACAGTCCACGGGAAGGGTCAGCGTGCTGAGTCCAAGGACCAACGTGCTGATATGTGTACTGATGGACAGCCACAGACGTCTTGTGTGTGCTGACGGACACAGACGGACACACACGGACTCACATGGACAGTTACGGACATCCTATGTGTGCTGTCAGACACACACGGACGTCCTGTGTGTGCTGACGGACACCCACAGACTTCCTGTGTGTACTGAACAGATAGACCACGTGGGCAAAATCACCCGAACAGTCCACGGGAAGGGTCACCGTGCTGAGTCCAAGGACCAGCGTGCTGATATGTGTACTGATGGACAGCCACGGACGTCATGTGTGTGCTGACGGACACACACGGACTGCCACAAAATCCTGTGTGTGCTGATGGACAGCCACAGACGTCCTGTGTGTGCTGGCAGACATCCACGGATGTCCTATGTGTACTGACCAGATAGCCCACGTGGGCCAAAATCACCCAAACAGTCCACGGGAAGGGCCAGCGTGCTGATATGTATACTGATGGACAGCCACAAACGTCCTCTATGTGCTGACGGACACAAAAGGACACACACGGACGTCCTGTGTGTGCTGACGGACAGCCACGGACAACCACGGACGTCCTGTGTGTGCTGGCGGACACCCACACACACACACGGACACACACGGACAGCCACGGACAGCCATGGACGTCCTGTGTGTGCTTACGGACAGCCTCAGACAGCCACAGACAGCCACGGACGTTTTGTGTGTGCTGGCGAACACCCGCGGACGTCTTGTGTTATTGAACAGACAGCCCACGTGGGCCAAAATCACCCAAACAACCCACGGGAAGGGCTAGCGTGCTGAGTCCAAGGACCAACGTGCTGATATGTGTACTTATGGACAGCCCCAGACGTCGTGTGTGCGCTGACGGACACAGACGGACACACACGGACAGCCACGGACGTCCTGTGTGTGCTGGCGGACACCCACATACGTCCTGTATGTGCTGACGGACACATACGGACACACACGGACTGCCACGGACGTCCTGTGTGTGCTGACGGACAGCCACAGAGAGTCACAGACGTCCTGTGTGTGCTGGCGGACACCCACGGACGTCCTGTGTGTACTGAACAGACAGCCCACGTCAGCCAAAATCACCCGAACAGTCCACAGGAAGGGTCAGCAGGCTGAGTCAAAGGACCAACGTGCTGATATGTGTACTGATGGACAGCCACGGACATCTTGTGTGTGCTGACGGACACACACAGACACACACGGACAGCCACGGACATCCTGTCTATGCTGACGGACACACATGAACGTCCTGTGTGTGCTGACGGACACCCACGGACGTCCTGTGTGTACTGAACATACAGCCCACGTGGGCCAAAATCACCCGAACAGTCCACGGGAAGGGTCAGCGTGCTGAGTCCAAGGACCAACGTGCTGATATGTGTACTGATGGACAGCCACAGACGTCTTGTGTGTGCTGACGGACACAGACGGACACACACGGACTCACATGGACAGTTACGGACATCCTATGTGTGCTGTCAGACACACACGGACGTCCTGTGTGTGCTGACGGACACCCACAGACTTCCTGTGTGTACTGAACAGATAGACCACGTGGGCAAAATCACCCGAACAGTCCACGGGAAGGGTCAGCGTGCTGAGTCCAAGGACCAGCGTGCTGATATGTGTACTGATGGACAGCCACGGACGTCATGTGTGTGCTGACGGACACACACGGACTGCCACAAAATCCTGTGTGTGCTGATGGACAGCCACAGACGTCCTGTGTGTGCTGGCAGACATCCACGGATGTCCTATGTGTACTGACCAGATAGCCCACGTGGGCCAAAATCACCCAAACAGTCCACGGGAAGGGCCAGCGTGCTGATATGTATACTGATGGACAGCCACAAACGTCCTCTATGTGCTGACGGACACAAAAGGACACACACGGACGTCCTGTGTGTGCTGACGGACAGCCACGGACAACCACGGACGTCCTGTGTGTGCTGGCGGACACCCACACACACACACGGACACACACGGACAGCCACGGACAGCCATGGACGTCCTGTGTGTGCTTACGGACAGCCTCAGACAGCCACAGACAGCCACGGACGTTTTGTGTGTGCTGGCGAACACCCGCGGACGTCCTGTGTTATTGAACAGACAGCCCACGTGGGCCAAAATCACCCAAACAACCCACGGGAAGGGCTAGCGTGCTGAGTCGAAGGACCAACGTGCTGATATGTATACTTATGGACAGCCCCAGACGTCGTGTGTGCGCTGACGGACACAGACGGACACACACGGACAGCCACGGACGTCCTGTGTGTGCTGGCGGACACCCACATACGTCCTGTATGTGCTGACGGACACATACGGACACACACGGACTGCCACGGACGTCCTGTGTGTGCTGACGGACAGCCACAGAGAGTCACAGACGTCCTGTGTGTGCTGGCGGACACCCACGGACGTCCTGTGTGTACTGAACAGACAGCCCACGTCAGCCAAAATCACCCGAACAGTCCACAGGAAGGGTCAGCAGGCTGAGTCCAAGGACCAACGTGCTGATATGTGTACTGATGGACAGCCACGGACATCTTGTGTGTGCTGACGGACACACACAGACACACACGGACAGCCACAGACATCCTGTCTATGCTGACGGACACACATGAACGTCCTGTGTGTGCTGACGGACACCCATGGACGTCCTGTGTGTACCGAACAGACAGCCCACGTGGGCCAAAATCACCCGAACAGTCCACGGGAAGTGCCAGCATGCTGAGTCCAAGGACCAGCGTGCTGATATGTGTACTGATGGAAAGCCACGGACGTCCTGTGTATGCTGACGGACACACACGGACACACACGGATAGCCACGGAAGTCCTGTGTGTTCTGACGGAGACGTCCGGTGTGCTGCTGGACACCCACAGATGTCCTGTGTGTGCTGACGGAAACACACAGACACACACGAACAGCCACGGACGTCCTGTGTGTGCTCGCAGACACCCACAGACACACGCGGACACACACGTACAGCCACAGAAGTCCTGTGTGTGCTGACGGACAGCCTCAGACAGCCACGGACATCCTATGTGTGCTGGCGGACACCCACGGACGTCTTGTGTGTACTGAACAGACAGCCCACGTGGTCCAAAATAACCCAAACAGTCCACATACGTCTTGTGTGTGCTGACGGACACAGACGGACACACACAGACTCACACAGACAGCCACCGACGTCCCGTGTGTTCTGACGGACACAAACGGACGTCCTGTGTGTGCTGACGGACACCCACATACGTCCTGTGTGTACTGAACAGATAGCCCACGTGGGCAAAATCACCCGAACAGTCCACGGGAAGGGCCTGCAATCTGAGTCCAAGGACCAGCGTGCTGTGTGTACTGATGGACAGCCACGGACGTCCTGTGTGTGCTGACGGACACACACGGACAGCCACAGACATCCTGTGTGTGCTGACGGACAGCCACAGACGTCCTGTGTGTGCTGGCGGACATCCACGGATGTCCTGTGTGTACGGAACAGATAGCCCACGTGGGCCAAAATCACCCAAACAGTCCACGGGAAGGGCCAGCGTGCTGATATGTATACTGATGGACAGGCATGAATGTCCTTTGTGTGCTGACGGACAGCCACGGACAACCACAGACGTCCTGTGTGTGCTGGCGAATACCCACAGACACACATGGACAGCCACGGACGTCCTGTGTGTGCTGACAGACAGCCTCAGACAGCCACAGACGTCTTGTGTGTGCTGGCGGACACCCACGGACAACCTGTGTGTACTGAACAGACAGCCCACGTGGGCCAAAATCACCCGAACAGTCCACGGGAAGCGTCAGCGTGCTGAGTCCAAGGACCAACGTGCTGATATGTGTACTGATGGACAGCCACATACGTCTTGTGTGTGCTGACGGACACAGACGGACACACACAGACTCACATGGACAGTTACGGACGTCCTATGTGTGCTGTCGGACACACACGGACGTCCTGTGTGTGCTGACGGACACCCACGGACGTCCTGTGTGTACTGAACAGATAGCCAACAAGGGCAAAATCACCCGAACAGTCCACGGGAAGGGTCAGCTTGCTGAATCCAAGGACCAGCATGCTGATATGTGTACTGATGGACAGCCACAGACGTCCTGTGTACGCTGACGGACACACACGGACAGCCACAGACATCCTGTGTGTACTGACGGACAACCACAGACGTCCTGTGTGTGCTGGCAGACATCCACGGATGTCCTATGTGTACTGACCAGATTGCCCACGTGGGCCAAAATCACCCAAACAGTCCACGGGAAGGGCCAGCGTGCTGAGTCCAAGGACCAGCGTGCTGATATTTATACTGATGGACAGCCACGAACGTCCTCTATGTGCTGACGGACACAAACGGACACACACGGACGTCCTGTGTGTGCTGACGGACAGCCACAGACAACCACGGACATCCTGTGTGTGCTGGCGGACACCCACAGACACACACGGACACACACGGACAGCCAGGGACGTCCTGTGTGTGCTTACGGACAGCCTCAGACAGCAACAGACAGCCGCGGACAGCCATAGACGTCTTGTGTGCGCTGGCGAACACCCGCGGACGTTCTGTGTTACTGAACAGACAGCCCAACAGACAGCCCACGTGGGCCAAAATCACCCAAACAATCCACGGGAAGGGCTAGCGTGCTGAGTCCAAGGACCAACGTGCTGATATGTGTACTGATGGACAGCCACGGACGTCATGTGTGCGCTGACGGACACAGACGGACACACACGGACAGCCACAGACATCCTGTGTGTGCTGGCGGACACCCACATACGTCCTGTGTGTGCTGACGGACACATACGGACACACACGGACTGCCACGGATGTCCTGTGTGTGCTGACGGACAGCCACAGACAGTCACGGACGTATTGTGTGTGCTGGCGGACACCCACATACGTCCTGTGTGTACTGAACAGACAGCCTACATTGGCAAAATCACCCAAACAGTCCATGGGAAAGGCCAGGGTGCTGAGTCCAACGACCAACGTGCTGATATGTGTACTGATGGATAGCCACACACGTCTTGTGTGTCCTGAAGGACACAGACAGACACACACGAACACACACGGACAACCACAAACGTCTTGTGTGTGCTGGCGGACACCCACGAACGTCCTGTGTGTACTGAACAGACAGCCCACGTCGGCCAAAATCACCCGAACAGTCCACAGGAAGGGTCAGCAGGCTGAGTCCAAGGACCAACGTGCTGATATGTGTACTGATGGACAGCCACGGACGTCTTGTGTGTGCTGACGGAAACACACAGACACACACGGACACACACGGACAGCCACGGACGTCCTGTCTATGCTGACGGACACACATGAACGTCCTGTGTGTGCTGACGGACACCCATGGACGTCTTGTGTGTATCGAACAGACAGCCCACGTGGGCCAAAATCACCCGAACAGTCCACGGGAAGGGCCAGAATGCTGAGTCCAAGGACCAGCGTGCTGATATGTGTACTGATGGAAAGCCACGGACGTCCTGTGTATGCTGACGGACACACACGGACACACACGGATAGCCACGGAAGTCCTGTGTGTTCTAACGGACACACACGGACGTCAGGTGTGTGCTGACGGACACCCACAGATGTCCTGTGTGTGCTGACGGAAACACACAGACACACACGAACAGCCACGGACGTCCTGTGTGTGCTCGCAGACACCCACAGACACACACGTACAGCCACAGAAGTCCTGTGTGTGCTGACGGACAGCCTCAGACAGCCACAGACATCCTATGTGTGCTGGCGGACACCCACGGACGTCTTGTGTGTACTGAACAGACAGCCCACGTGGGCCAAAATCACCCAAACATTCCATGGGAAGGGCCAGCGTGCTGAGTCCAAGGACCAACGTGCTGATATGTGTACTGATGGACAGCCACATACGTCTTGTGTGTGCTGACGGACACAGACGGACACACACAGACTCACATGGACAGTTACGGACGTCCTATGTGTGCTGTCGGACACACACGGACGTCCTGTGTGTGCTGACGGACACCCACGGACGTCCTGTGTGTACTGAACAGATAGCCAACATGGGCAAAATCACCCGAACAGTCCACAGGAAGGGTCAGCGTGCTGAATCCAAGGACCAGCGTGCTGATATGTGTACTGATGGACAGCCACAGACGTCCTGTGTACGCTGACGGACACACACGGACAGCCACAGACATCCTGTGTGTACTGACGGACAACCACAGACGTCCTGTGTGTGCTGGAAGACATCCACGGATGTCCTATTGTACTGACCAGATTGCCCACGTGGGCCAAAATCACCCAAACAGTCCACGGGAAGGGCCAGCGTGCTGAGTCCAAGGACCAGCGTGCTGATATTTATACTGATGGACAGCCACGAACGTCCTCTATGTGCTGACGGACACAAACGGACACACACGGACGTCCTGTGTGTGCTGACGGACAGCCACGGACAACCACGGACATCCTGTGTGTGCTGGCGGATACCCACAGACACACACGGACACACACGGACAGCCAGGGACGTCCTGTGTGTGCTTACGGACAGCCTCAGACAGCAACAGACAGCCGCGGACAGCCATATTCGTCTTGTGTGCGCTGGCGAACACCCGCGGACGTTCTGTGTTACTGAACAGACAGCCCAACAGACAGCCCACGTGGGCCAAAATCACCCAAACAATCCACGGGAAGGGCTAGCGTGCTGAGTCCAAGGACCAACGTGCTGATATGTGTACTGATGGACAGCCACGGACGTCATGTGTGCGCTGACGGACACAGACGGACACACACGGACAGCCACGGACATCCTGTGTGTGCTGGCGGACACCCACATACGTCCTGTGTGTGCTGACGGACACATACGGACACACACGGACTGCCACGGATGTCCTGTGTGTACTGACGGACAGCCACAGACAGTCACGGACGTATTGTGTGTGCTGGCGGACACCCACATACGTCCTGTGTGTACTGAACAGACAGCCTACATTGGCAAAATCACCCAAACAGTCCATGGGAAAGGCCAGGGTGCTGAGTCCAAGGACCAACAAGCTGATATGTGTACTGATGGATAGCCACACACGTCTTGTGTGTCCTGAAGGACACAGACAGACACACACGAACACACACGGACAACCACAAACGTCTTGTGTGTGCTGGCGGACACCCACGAACGTCCTGTGTGTAGTGAACAGACAGCCCACGTCGGCCAAAATCACCCGAACAGTCCACAGGAAGGGTCAGCAGGCTGAGTCCAAGGACCAACGTGCTGATATGTGTACTGATGGACAGCCACGGACGTCTTGTGTGTGCTGACGGAAACACACAGACACACACGGACACACACGGACAGCCACGGACGTCCTGTCTATGCTGACGGACACACATGAACGTCCTGTGTGTGCTGACGGACACCCATGGACGTCTTGTGTGTATCGAACAGACAGCCCACGTGGGCCAAAATCACCCGAACAGTCCACGGGAAGGGCCAGCATGCTGAGTCCAAGGACCAGCGTGCTGATATGTGTACTGATGGAAAGCCACGGACGTCCTGTGTATGCTGACGGACACACACGGACACACACGGATAGCCACGGAAGTCCTGTGTGTTCTGACGGACACACACGGACGTCAGGTGTGTGCTGACGGACACCCACAGATGTCCTGTGTGTGCTGACGGAAACACACAGACACACACGAACAGCCACGGACGTCCTGTGTGTGCTCGCAGACACCCACAGACACACACGTACAGCCATAGAAGTCCTGTGTGTGCTGACGGACAGCCTCAGACAGCCACAGACATCCTATGTGTGCTGGCGGACACCCACGGACGTCTTGTGTGTACTGAACAGACAGCCCACGTGGGCCAAAATCACCCAAACATTCCATGGGAAGGGCCAGCGTGCTGAGTCCAAGGACCAACGTGCTGATATTTGTACTGATGGACAGCCATGGACGTCATGTGTATGCTGACGGACACAGACGGACGCACACGGACACACACGGACAGCCACAGACATCCTGTGTGTGCTGGCGGACACCCACAGGCGTCCTGTGTGTGCTGACGGACACACACAGACGTCCTGTGTGTGCTGACGGACACACACAGACGTCCACACACAAACAGCCACATACGTCCTGTGTGTGCTGACGGACACACACAGACGTCCTGTGTGTGCTGACGGAGACCCACAGACGTCCTGTGTGTACTGAACAGACAGCCCACGTGGTCCAAAATCACCCGAACAGTCCACGGGAAGGGCCAGCATGCTGAGTCCAAGTGCCAGCGTCCTGATATGTGTACTGATGGACAACCACGGACGTCCTGTGTGTGTGCTGACGGACACACATGGACACACATAGACAGCCACAGACATCATGTGTGTGCTGACGGACAGCCACAGACGTCCTGTGTGTGCTGGCGGACACCCACGGACATCCTGTGTGTACTGAACAGACAGCCCACGTGGGCCAAAATCACCCAAACATTCCATGGGAAGGGCCAGCGTGCTGAGTCCAAGGACCAACGTGCTGATATTTGTACTGATGGACAGCCATGGACGTCATGTGTATGCTGACGGACACAGACGGACGCACACGGACACACACGGACAGCCACAGACATCCTGTGTGTGCTGGCGGACACCCACAGGCGTCCTGTGTGTGCTGATGGACACACACGGAAACACACGGACTGCCACGGACGCCCTGTGTGTGCTGACGGACAGCCACAGACAGCCACGGACGTCCTGTGTGTGCTGGCGGACACCCACAGACGTCTTGTGTGTGCTGGCGGACACCCACGGACGTCCTGTGTGTACTGAACAGACAGCCCACGTCGGCCAAAATCACCCGAACAGTCCACAGGAAGGGTCAGAAGGCTGAGTCCAAGGACCAACGTGCTGATATGTGTACTGATGGACAGCCACGGACGTCTTGTGTGTGCTGACGGAAACACACAGACACACACGGACACACACGGACAGCCACAGACGTCCTGTCTATACTGACGGACACACATGAACGTCCTGTGTGTGCTGACGGACACCCATGGACGTCTTGTGTGTATCGAACAGACAGCCCACGTGGGCCAAAATCACCCGAACAGTCCACGGGAAGGGCCAGCACGCTGAGTCCAAGGACCAGCGTGCTGATATGTGTACTGATGGAAAGCCACAGACGTCCTGTGTATGCTGACGGACACACACGGACACACACGGAAGTCCTGTGTGTTCTGACGGACACACACGGACGTCAGGTGTGTGCTGACGGACACCCACAGATGTCATGTGTGTGCTGACGGAAACACACAAACACACACGAACAGCCACGGACGTCCTGTGTGTGCTCGCAGACACCCACAGACACACACGGACACACACGTACAGCCACAGAAGTCCTGTGTGTGCTGACGGATAGCCGCAGACAGCCACAGACATCCTATGTGTGCTGGCGGACACCCACGGACGTCTTGTGTGTACTGAACAGACAGCCCACGTGGGCCAAAATCACCCAAACAGTCCACCGGAAGGGCCAGCGTGCTGAGTCCAAGGACGAACGTGCTGATATGTGTACTGATGGACAGCCACGGACGTCATGTGTGTGCTGACGGACACAACGGACACACATGGACACACACAGACAGCCACGGACGTCCTGTGTGTGCTGATGGACAGCCACGTGCAGCCATGGACGTCCTGTGTGTGCTTGCGGACACCCACAGACGTCCTGTGTGTACTGAACAGACAGCCCACATTGGCAAAATCACCCATACAGTCCATGGGAAGGGCCAGCGTGCTGAGTGCAAGGACCAACGTGCTGATATGTGTACTGATGGAGAGCCACAGACATCCTGTGTGTGCTGACGAACACAGACAGACACACACTGACACACACTGACGTTCTGTGTTTGCTGGCGGACACCCACAGATGTCTTGTGTGTACTGAACAGACAGCCCACATGGGCCAAAATCACCCAAACAGTCCACCGGAAGTGTAACACCCCCGAACCATCCTAGACATATGGTCGATCAACCGGCCAACAATCAAACAAGAACATGACCGATCGACCGTCCAACACCCAAGGTTAGAGATGAATGAGCCAACCGGCCAGCCAACAATCAAACAAGAACATGACTGACCGTCCAACCCAACACCATGGTCCGGAAGTGCTACGTGACGGGTTAGGGACGATCCGGTCAGAGTCACAAACTTTTACTCCACGACCTAGACCAGTTCATCCACTAACTCGTCCCGCTGCGTCAAGGCATAAGGCTTTGCAACCCGTACCTAGAGTTAGCGTTTTCCGTTAGATCGAGGCCTAAGGCTTTTCAACCCGTACTACGACCTAACGTTGTGTTAGACCGGACTAGTCAAATATCAGAGTACTCATGAAGCGCATATAAGACAATTACTTTATTTATTCGAGAAATATCCATACATTGATATAATTCGAGACCGGTCCCGGCCTAATGCCAAATCGAGTCAACTAAAGACAAATCCACAATACCGTTTACAAAAGGCATGAAAATCTACACCGGCGGTCCTAACGTCCAGCACCAAGCTATCCGATCATCCTTACCTAAAGCGACCTGCAAAAAGGACAACGGAGTTGGATGAGTAATCTAGTATTACTCAGTGAGCTGGCGGCCTCTACCCGCAACATAGACTCTACCCAGACAACCCAAAATAACAATCAATCTGGCCCTAGCATGCAATAAAAGCTAAGGCTAAGCAAACCGTTACTAAGTTAGACTTGGCCTCCTGCCATGATCTAGCTTCAAGTAACGGGAACCTGCATTAAAACAAGTCAACAAGCAATCCCTAGTTAACCATATATACGCCTGAGTTCAAAACTCATGTAGTGTTAGACACTTAGACTATACAAGTATCATTAATCGATCGACCAACAATCAAACAAGAACATGATCGGTCAACCAATGATACCGCATAGCTTTAATATCCACCACCCTTCACAAGCAATCACTCAAACACATACAGGCCAACGTCAGGCCTACACTAACGAAATACACATCAAGCCTAATCCGGTACCTAAACCAGACTTAGACTTAACGTCAGAACCTGCAAGCAAATCAATCAACCACAAACACAATCACAATAATAAGACTATGAGTAACTACGACTCGATCTAACTTGTAACACCGTATATCGGTGCTACACTAACTCGAGGGTTCCATAACCCTCTACGACACTCTAACACAACACTCTAACCTGGGCCCTGGTGACCTCATGTTCCTCCTCTCTATCGGCAATATCCTATCTCCCTACCACAAAGGCCAGAAGAAGGAACTTTCAACCGACCGCGGCCCACAGTCATTCGGGTCACCGCGCGACAGCCCACAGTCCTTCGGGTCACTGCCACATTACACCGTCGTGTAATACTCAGCCATAGTACATGACACCGTTCGTCTGAGTCTTCCCGATCCAGCGAATAAGGGGTTTCGTTGAACCCGCTGGGTACGAGGCCGAGGAAACACTAATCACCCCTACACAAGCCTAGTATGGGCGGGTTACGCACATACTGTCGGCACCACTCACACAACACAAACTCAATCTAAAACCTAACCTAAAGATAAAGTTCCAGATCCTAACTAGACACGACTCCACAAGACTAACCATAGTACCAGTAGTCCGGCCTATATGGCCTAAGACCCTTAGTACTAATAACTAAACAATAATATCGATACTAAACAAATAAATCAAACCGTTACCCAGATAGTCCAGCCTCCCGCTGAGAAACTATCTTTAAAGATAACGGGAACCTGCACTCAACAATATCGACACGCAATAATAGAAAACATGATGCATCCTAGCCCTAGTCCTAGTCAGGTTATTAACTCAGTCTTAATTCCATTCATCTCAGCTTAGCCCTTGCTAAACTGAGTCCGGTTCCATAAATAAAATAACCCTAAGGACTCTACCATTCAATAACGTGATCATTCTACTCTATATGCGACTCGATCTACCCTAAATTCCAAGTGGAATTCAAACAAACCAACTCACAGTGTTATAGGCGAGAAGCAGCTGGTTGATCGTAGAGGACTTGGCCAAAACCCAAGGGACGCCTTGACTGGACTGGACTGGACTGATCTTGACTTGGACATAACCTCGGCTTCATCATGAAGAAACTGACATGTCTGGACAGACTGATCTGGACAGAATCTCCTTTAGCTGCTGGATAGTTCTTCGGACATTTCGGCGGAGTATCGAGGAGAACTTCGACTGATCTGAACCCATGGAACTGAACTAATCTTGGACAGCACCTCCACTTGATTGTAGGAGAATATGACTGGCTTGGACGGATTGAATTGGACAGAGCTTCCGCGTCACAATCGTAGAGAATCGCCGATTGGACGGAACTGGCCTTCTCGGTGGAGTATCGGTCTTCAGAACTCAGCTACACTTTCTTTCTCTCTCTCTAACCACGTTGACTTGCTTCCCATCTGAATTGATCTTCAATTGGTTGATCTTCAGTTGGCCAGAACCTTCCCTAGGCGCTGACTTGAAATCAGTAGAGAAACTGATCTCGAAAAGTCTCTAAAACTCTCGAAATAGCTCAGAACCTCTTACTTTCTTTTTCTACTTCTTTCTCTCTCTCTAACCCACTTTTTTAACTTGCTTTTGAAAGGTCTGGATGAATGAAATGAGAAGGGGTCGTGGTATTTATATAGGAGACACCAGCCAATCAGCTTCAGGTTGGTGGCAGCCCGTGTGTCGCTCCGCATGGCTCCGAACGCATGCACGGCGGCACCTCGTGCTCCACATGGCTGGCTGCATGTCCAGGATACATGCAGGACGCCACCACTCCTCCCAGATGTCAGGCTGCATGACTGGAGCTCATGCAAGGCGCCACACATCCTCACACATGTCGATCAGCATGCTTCGGTTGCATGCGTCGCGACATCTCGTGCTTGGCCGATCCACCTCGTGCTTCTACATGTCAAGCTGCATGTACAGCTTCCATGCACGGCGACACCTCCAGCTTCTCTTGACACTCAGCTGGTTAGACAGTTGCCACCACGTTCTTATCCCTTCTGATCAAGCCACCTCGAGCTTCTCGGTTCCTTTGCGCGATTTCGACCCTTCTTGTGAATTTCTGACCCGCGATCAATCCCGAATATTTTTCCGCTCCCATTCTGATTCTCTGAATATTTTTAATATACTACAGATGATGTCTGATATCCTTTAAAAATATTTTCCGAGCCTCCGGCTTCCTCAAAGAATTTCGTAATACCGAAATTAGGGTTTTTGCCCAACTTCGGGTTTTTCCGTCGTGCTTCAATCCCGTCGTGCTTGCTTCCCGTCCTGCTTAATTCCCGTCCTGCTTCCGACTTATAATGTCTTCAGAATAATATTTTTCTGATACGAAGATATTCCGAGAAAACTTCGCGATGAAGAAACGTCAATCTTCAAAAACGTCGAGCTTCTAAACCGTCGTGCTTCAAAAATGTGATTCTTCCAAAACTGCCGTCTGATCAATCTAAGACATTTCTAACAATGGTAGAGCAGCTTATCTCAACTCATGCTTCACTCATAATCCATTCTTCGACCTTCTCGTACTTCAAATTTCCCGATCGATCTGTATTGCCCGCGACTCAACCACAAAGTTGATGCTCGACCAATCTTCTATTTTCTTCGATCCATGTTAAGTCTTAAGTGATCAAAACTTAACATTCCTTCAATTGCTTTGATTCCCAAAAGCTCGGCTCTGGATTCTGACTTTTGCTCTCTCGACCATTTTATTCCAAAGGGCGGGTTATCACAGGAAGGGTTAGCGTTCTGAGTCCAAGGACCAACGTGCTAATATTTGTACTAATGGGAAGGGCCAGCGTGCTGAGTGCAAGGACCAGCGTGCTGAGTGCAAGGACCAACGTGCTGATATGTGTACTGATGGAGAGCCACAGACATCCTGTGTGTGCTGACGAACACAGACAGACACACACTGACACACACTGACGTTCTGTGTTTGCTGGCGGACACCCACAGATGTCTTGTGTGTACTGACGTTCTGAGTCCATGGGAAGGGCCAGCGTGCTGAGTGCAAGGACCAACGTGCTGATATGTGTACTGATGGAGAGCCACAGACATCCTGTGTGTGCTGACGAACACAGACAGACACACACTGACACACACTGACGTTCTGTGTTTGCTGGCGGACACCCACAGATGTCTTGTGTGTACTGAACAGACAGCCCACATGGGCCAAAATCACCCAAACAGTCCACCGGAAGGGTTAGCGTTCTGAGTCCAAGGACCAACGTGCTAATATTTGTACTAATGGACAGCCACGGACGTCTTGTGTGTGCTGACGGATACACACAGACACACACAGACACACACAAACAGCCACAGACGTCCTGTGTGTGCTGACGGACACACACAGACGTCCTGTGTGTGCTGACGGAGACCCACAGACGTCCTGTGTGTACTGAACAGACAGCCCACGTGGTCCAAAATCACCCGAACAGTCCACGGGAAGGGCCAGCATGCTGAGTCCAAGGACCAGCGTGCTGATATGTATACTGATGGACAGCCACGGACGTCATGTGTATGCTGACGGACACAGACGGACGCACACGGACACACACGGACAGCCATAGACATCCTGTGTGTGCTGGCGGACACCCACAGGCGTCCTGTGTGTGCTGATGGACACACACGGACACACACGGACTGCCACGGACGTCCTGTGTGTGCTGACGGACAGCCACAGACAGCCACGGACGTCCTGTGTGTGCTGGCGGACACCCACGGACGTCCTGTGTAATAACCCTCACGAGCAGATATAATTTTGGTCGAGAAAATTTTTTAAGATCAGTTTGAAGATTGATCGATCCGAATTTAAATAAAAATCGACACGGTGAATTAATCTCGACGGGGCTGTCTTTTGGTCGAAAAACCATCTCTTGATGGTTCTGGTCCAGTGTTAATTATTATTGTCGATTTTTATTCATGCTGGGCGAGTTTATTCAGGGCAGGACGAGATTCGAAGTCATTTTGATATATCTTATTTATAAGATTTGTAGACCGAAAACCTCAAGGTTAATTTATAACAAATTTTGTAAGATGCCTTTAAATGATATATATAAAGATTGTTTTTAAAGTATGGGTTCCCTATGATATTAGTCCTTGTCCGGACGAACTAACTATCGGATATTTCTTTTTCGGGTTGAAAAGCCTAGAGTGATATTCGATAGGAGCATTGGTGTTCTTTGGTTGTTGGTCTAAGGTGATCGGAGGTATTCTGAGAACTTCGGATCGACCATCGAGGAACATCGACCATGTCATTTCCGGCTATCTACGATCGGGGGTGTCACAAAGGTGGTATCAGAGCATGGTTATACGATGCTTGAATGGGAATTGTTTCAAATGTTTTTTTGAGTCAAAATGAGTCGCAAGGATAACTAGGATATGCTGGCTTGTTCCTTCATTTTAGGATAGATAATCATGGGTAGTTACCTAACAGTGATATTTCATAGCAGAAGCACCGAGACAAGATCGAAAGGGTGGACTGTGCTTACCGGTGTTACTATCATCAGGCTCGAGTTTGCTACCCTCATGGTGGGGTTCACTACCGTCCTGCTAGAAGTCAGTAACCTCATGCCTTCCTGCCGTTCTTCTGAGTTTTAGTGGGGGATGCTAATACTTTAGAGATATTTATGGGATATAACTGATACATCGAATACATCTCTGGAGTCGTGTGTTATCGATGTCAAGGTGGGTGTTGTTTATGATCCGATTCAAATGCACATGATCACTCAGATGCACTTATTCTTCCGGCTTCTCAAGTGTAACCAGCTCATGCTAAGACGTACAAGAAACAGAGCCATACAAGCCTGAATTGTTTGACATTTGTTTGGATCTTAACGTTGGAGGAAGTGATGGTTTGACTGTAGTACCAGATGATGGACACACATGCCCCTTTCTGTTGTCAACAATACATCTTGAAGCTTATGATGGACAAAGTAGCGGGACCACGAGATACTGAAGAAGGACTAAAGCGTTCGAGGTATACTTTGGCTTGAGGCAGATTTGGGATGAAACACCCAGAGCAAAACATTGAAGTGGCCAATGTTCAGAGAATTACATGAAGGATTTTGTAGCAAGCTATTTGGAGATGAACGCGATGAGTTGTTGGTCGAGAGTCAAGAATTATTTCAGAGAGGTGAGATCGAGTTGGACAGATCTCAAGAGTTCAAGACTTAGAATTTTCTACACAAGATATGGGACCGATTGAAGATTCAGTTTACGGAGTTGGTACAGTGGGATGTTTCCGCCAGGAGGTTGAGGTTGAGTTAATCATATACAACAATTTTAGCATTGAGATATGTGGTCGAGTGAATTTGATTCATCGATTATGATTTGGAGAATAAGCCAAAGATCACACAGAAAATCTTTGGGAACTTAGCCAAGAATTTTGGAGTAGATAAAAGACCATGGAGTTTCAAAGCTTCGAGGAGATTTTAGATGATGACGTGAATGTTAAAGAAGCTATTATTGCTGAAGAAGTTAACCAAGTCATGCAGACCGTTTATTTTCCAACCGCTGCAGATCAAAGGTCAGTTTCAAGAAGTGAGTTAAGTAAGTCGTTGGGGATGATTTTGGGTGTACATTTCATCAGATCAAGATCGAGGACCTTGAGCCGTTATGCTTGTGACTAGCAAGGACAGAATGGTTGTGATTGTCAAAGTTTGGGACATCCTGGAACATTTGCATCATTCACGCTTTGGTGGTTCTTGTGAAGAGTTAGGATTTTAGGTTACCCTTCCTCATGAAGTTACCCGATCTACATTACCTATACCTAGGATAACACTTGTTGAACTTGTTCACGTTTCTTTATTGTTAGTCCACATCCAAGTGTTAGGCTATTTGGGTAGAGCCTACACTTTATAGTTGTCTGGACCGTCAAAACCCCTGAAAGGTTCAATCACAGGTTTGCTTCTTATCCCATTGTGTGTTGTGTGCATTTTTAAAATCATATAAATGATTGAAATAAAAAATATATATATATATATATGTGTGTGAATTGTGATCAAGGTGTCGTAAGAGACCTTCCTATGGATGGAATTTTCCGCCCATATCGTGTTTTATTCGGGAACAACACATAGTTGTAGTTCCCGAGCATTTTCATAGTATTAGAAAGGATTCACTTTGGTGAATTCAAGTATCCGTTCTTATTTGTGGAAGTATTGGCTGCCATTTGAAGTAATGGTATGCCTTTCCCATTCCTTAGTACTTCTGTTAGAGCGGTATGTTTCTATCTAGAGTGAGATTTGCTATCTAGTTACCGAGCTCAATTAGGATGTCGAGGAAAGAAGTATTAGGAAGAAGACCCGTCACTGTTGGCCTACAATGATACTCTACCAAGTGTTTGAGCATCGCTCATAACAGTTTGGCAAGTTGAAAACCTTTTGGGAAAAAGGTGAAGAAGTGTACTCTAGTAACTTGATTGTTTAAATTGTCAAAGATGAAAAGGTGCAGAGTAGAAGACAGTCTGATAATCAAGAAAGATGAAGATGTGGTTAAGGCATTGAAAGGACGGTAGACATCTAAAAGTAACATGTTCACTATTCTTGTTGAACCTGGATTCGCTGCAATAGCCTAGGGATCTCACCAAGTGGTTCTTGCCGAGTTCTAGTAGTAGTTAGAAGATTATAAAGTGGGTCTCAGATAGATCAGAAGTGTAAAGAATACAGTAAGTGAAATCATTCTTGGAATGGGTGAGTGTGCGTATTTGAGAGTAGCACCTATGGTCCGAATCATGTTGGTGTGATTGATCGTGCATGTTCTTGTTTGATTGTTGTACGGTTAATCAAGTTAACATTGACCAGACTGGAGATGTTACTTTCACGTATGGCACATCACCTAATGTTCCAAATTTCATGTTGCTGTTATGGGAGAAAGTCAGATAGAAAAGGTTGAGAAGTGATAGTCTACAAATACAAGATTGTTAGAAAAAGTATACAGACCGCAGTTGACAAGAGTTGTGCAGAGTAAACAATTTGGTTATCTTGAAAGTGGCTGCTCAGGAAAGAAAGGATCGGTTGGGGTAATCAAGGGATCGACCATGAGTTGTTTTGATATGGGAAGATTAAGATCAGGTAAGAGCTAATATCCAGAACTCCTTTCAGAGACTGTTCAGTAAAGAGTGTACAGCTACGTTTTCAGAATTCGGGGACGAATTCTTTTGAGGGGGGAAGAACGTAATAACCCTCACGAGCAGATATAATTTTGGTCGAGAAATTTTTTTAAGATCAGTTTGAAGATTGATCGATCAGAATTTAAATAAAAATCGACACGGTGAATTAATCTCGACGGGGCTGTCTTTTGGTCGAAAAACCATCTCTTGATGGTTCTGGTCCAGTGTTAATTATTATTGTCGATTTTTATTCATGCTGGGCGAGTTTATTCAGAGCAGGACGAGATTCAAATGATGAAAAATATTTAGTCAAAACAGTCCGAAAAATATCGACAAAACTCTGAAAATTATTTCTGAACAGTCACATGTCTTGCACCTTCTAGCCTACTTGCTTCCTCAGTAATTAGGTCACATGACATGAACCTACTTGCTTACCTAATTGCTCATTAGAAGTCACATGCTGGTCACAAGCTGTTTGCTTCAGCTGCTTGTATCTTTCTTCATGGAAGGGAAATGTTCAGCTGCTTGTGCTGCTTGGTGTGCTGAAGCATGTCACCAGCTGTCTAACCTCAGCTTTGTCTTTTGTGGGAGCAAACCCTCATCTGAAGCAACTCCTTATGATATAAAATACCCTCTTCTCTCCTCTGGACGTCCTGTTACTGCAAGAAAAACCAGAGAAAAATTCAGAGAGAAAGAGACAAAGAAGAGAGAAAAATCTGTGAGAAAAACTAGTTGAAAAATTCAGGAAAAAGTTCAGAGAAGAGGATTGAGCATGGATGAACCTTTCTCACCATCCTGTAACTTTAATCAGTGTGTTCTGGTGTGGTTAAGAGCTGAAGGTTTGGTGTCCAAGAGTTTAGAATCACCCAAGTTCTTTAGCCTTTGATTTTATCGGTATGAGATCAGTTTTGCTTGAGCTTCAGTTCTTGTTAGGTAATTAAAACGTTTTGGTCTGTTTCTGATCTTGAACCTATCATGGGTATCTTGTCCTGATCAGGTTAGACGTGTGTTCAGCTTGAAGTTTATATCAACCAAGTTCATCTTAAAGCTTGAGGAAATCGGTAAGCCATAGCTACTAGTTCAGAGAGGTTTTGTTTGGAACAAGTGGACTGATTTGTTAAGCTTCCTGTCCTGATTAGTATTTAAATCTGTATGTGGATTGATCTTGGTTCAGTTATGTCTCTTAGATATTTTTTTAAAAGGCTTAGCTGAACTGAATTATCCTTCAACCGAACTGAATTGCTTTAAACTAAGCTAATAGAGTTTCTGTTGGAATCAACCTGACTGATCTTGTATCCACACATTCTGAATCAGGAGTGAGATGGAGTGTTATTAGTTGAGCTCGAGTCTAGTCTTCCCTAGCCAATCTCATGGAATTAAATGTGAGTCTAGATAGATGATTGATGAGTAGTGAATGAATATTTCTTGATTGAACGTACTGATTGTAGATGATTGATAGGCTTTGTCTCTTGATCAATATTGAATTGGTAAGGTGTTTACTTAGTGTAAACACTTATTAAATATTTATGAATGATCATAGAGGTTTATTCCAAACCTTAGTACTTGTTCTCAAGTACTAATACATATGTATAGTATTAAATATAATTAAGTATGGAAGTATTAATCATGTAAAGTCTTATTATAAACCTGTCTTCCAAAATATTCCCGTATGAATGATGATTACCGTGAATTGGTCATGCGATATAGAACAAGGTCACGAAGACAGGATGATGGGGTCGCACCCTGGAGGCCGTGTAACTGCATGCAGCGTTAGATGTTCGATCTTTGAATACCTGATGGCGATGATGGTGATCCTAACTCGCTAGACTCAATTAGCCTTTCTGGTTTCTCGGTCTGATGATATGTGTACTGATGGACAGCCCCGAATGTCCTGTGTGTGCTGACGGACACAGATAGACACACACGGACTGACACGGACGTCCTGTGTGTGCTGACGGACACCCACTGACATCCTGTGTCAAAGGACCAACGTGCTGATATGTATACTGATGGACAGCCACGGATGTCCTGTGTGTGCTGACGGACACACACAGACACACACGGACACACACGGACATTCTGTGTGGGCTGACGGACAGCCACAGACAGCCACGGACGTCCTGTGTCTGCTGGCGGACACCCACGGACGTCCTGTGTGTACTGAACAGATAGCCTACGTGGGCCAAAATCACCAAACAGTCCACGGGAAGGGCCAGCGTGCTGAGTCCAAGGACCAGCGTGCTGATATGTATACTGATGGACAGCCACGGACGTCCAGTGTGTGCTGACGGACACACACAGACACAATCGGACGTCCTGTGTGTGCTGACGGACAGCCACAGACATCATATGTGTGCTGGCGGACACCCACAGACACACATGGACACACACGGACAGCCACAGACGTCCTGTGTGTGCTGACGGACAGCCTCAGACAGCCACGGACAGCCATGGACGTGCTGTGTGTGCTGGCGGACACCCACGGACGTCCTGTGTGTACTGAACAGACAGCCCATGTGGGCAAAAATCACCCAAACAGTCCACGGGAAGGGCCAGCGTGCTGAGTCCAAGGACCAACGTGCTGATATGTGTACTGATGGACAGCCACGGACGTCCTATGTGTGTTGACGGACACACACAGACACACACGAACAGCCACAGAAGTCATGTGTGTGCTGAAGGACACACACGGACGTCCTGTTTGTGCTGACGGACACCCACAGACGTCTTGTGTGTGCTGGCGGACACACACGGACAGCCACAGACGTCCTGTGTGTGCTGACGGACAGCCACGGACAGCCACGGATGTCCTGTGTGTGCTGGCGGACACCCATGGACATCCTTTGTGTACTGAACAAACAGCCCACGTGGGCCAAAATCACCCAAACAGTCCATGGGAAGGGCTAGCGTGCTGAGTCCAAGGACCAACGTGCTGATATGTGTACTGATGGACAGCCACGAATGTCCTGTGTGTGCTGACAGGCACAGATAGACACACACGGACAGACACGGACGTCCTGTGTGTGCTGACGGACACCCACTGACATCCACGGGCGTCATGTGTGTGCTGGCGGACATCCACAGACGTCCTGTGTGTACTGAACAGACAGCCCATGTGGGCAAAAATCACCCAAACAGTCCACGGGAAGGGCCAGCGTGCTGAGTCCAAGGACCAACGTGCTGATATGTGTACTGATGGACAGCCACGGACGTCCTATGTGTGTTGACGGACACACACAGACACACACGAACAGCCACAGAAGTCATGTGTGTGCTGAAGGACACACACGGACGTCCTGTTTGTGCTGACGGACACCCACAGACGTCTTGTGTGTGCTGGCGGACACACACGGACAGCCACAGACGTCCTGTGTGTGCTGACGGACAGCCACGGACAGCCACGGATGTCCTGTGTGTGCTGGCGGACACCCATGGACATCCTTTGTGTACTGAACAAACAGCCCACGTGGGCCAAAATCACCCAAACAGTCCATGGGAAGGGCTAGCGGGCTGAGTCCAAGGACCAACGTGATGATATGTGTACTGATGGACAGCCACGAATGTCCTGTGTGTGCTGACGGACACAGATAGACACACACGGACAGACACGGACGTCCTGTGTGTGCTGACGGACACCCACTGACATCCACGGGCGTCCTGTGTGTGCTGGCGGACATCCACAGACGTCCTGTGTGTACTGAACAGATAGCCCACGTGGGCCAAAATCACCCAAATAGTCCACGAGAAGGGCCAGCGTGCTGATATGTATACTGATGGATAGCCACGGACCACCTGTGTGTGCTGACGGACACACACAGACACACACGGATGTCCTGTGTGTGCTGACGGACAGCCACTATGACACCCCTGATCATAGATAACCGGAAATGACACGGTCGACGTTCCCTGATGGTCGTCCTGAGGTTCTCAAAATAAATCCGTATCGGCTTAGAACAACATCCAAAGAACAAAGACGCTCCTATCGGATAATACTCTAGGCTTTTCAACCCGATAAAGCAATATTCGATAGTTAGTTCGTCCCGGACAAGGACTAATATCATATGAGAACTCGTAATTTATAAACATCTTTTATACATTAATTATTTACTTTAAACATCTTACAAAGAGTTATAGTTTTATCCTATGGCCTATTGCCCAACAACGTTTTAGGTAAATATACATCAAAAGGTACGTTGCAAGGATAACAAAATACTACCGCTGGTTGGCCGTTCCTTCCGTCCAAAAAGTAAAGTGTCTCCCGCCTAAGGGTTACCTGCACACACGAATGAGTCATGAGCAATTAATTTACTCAGTGAATCTAGAATCACAACACAATCAATAATAAACCAAACAGTTATCAAATGCATATACATGATCATGCAAGTACTAGTACTATACTTTAATATCGATCAGCATTGTGAATTATTATTTTAAACATCACTTCCACAACACCCGCCCATTACCATACTCATATAATACAATATATATACTAGACCCGAGAAACCACTAAGGCTAACCGGGACTAGTGAGTTAGCGTCACCATCATTGTCGAATGTCCGGTATGAACAATCCGACACTGCATCGTCATGCAGTACACGGTCTCTAGGGAGCTACCCCATCATCGTGTCTTCATGACCTTGTTCCGTTCGCAGGACCAAGTCACGGTAATGCAGGGGCTTTAGGGATAGTGAATATAACAAGACTTCACATGATTTTACTTCCATAATTATTCCAAAATTAATCCATAATTAATCCTTAATTAATCATAATCAACTCTTAATTAATCCTAGATGAATCCTTAATTAATCTCATATTAATCTTTAATTAATCCACAATTAGTACTTAATTAATCATGACTACTCCTTAATTAATCTCATATTAATTCTCAATTAAACAAAGATTAATTCTTAATTAAACCAAGATTAATCCATAATCAAAACCATGATTATTTCATAATTAAGATTAGTACTTGAGAACAAGTTCTATGATTATGATTAACCTCACTTTAACCTTCTGATTAATCTTCAAGTGTAAGTGTTTACACTAAGTAAACACCATACACTTCTTAAAGGATTCAAAGACTTTACTATCTAATTGAGATACTACAATTTAAAGTCAATAATGTACTCATTCATGATCTATCTCATCTTCTGTCTAGACTCACCTAAAGATTAGTCTTGAAACTGGCTTGGACAAGACTTGAGTTCAACTTGAACAAGGCTGAATGGACAGGACTGGATACTTCAAGCTTTACTCTACCTCCGACCTTAAACAGAGTGGTATGATCACAAGATCAGTTCGGTTCATGCCTTAACACCTTAGATCAGATCAGTTCAAGCTTGGTTCTGCTCAGACTATACAAGTTCAGCTTGGTTCTAGTCAGTCTACCAAAGTTCAGGACAAGATCAGACTGAGTTCAAATCGGTTTATTCAAAGCCAGATCAAAACATCATAGCTGGTGGTTCTAAGAGGTTGATTCAAACCGAAATTAACAAGAACTGAACTGTATCAGAACTTGTACAACTCATCCGACCAAGACCCAAACTAAACATCAACTGTTCTGATCAGATACTGACTGAGGCAAGGAGACTAAAGCTTACCAAGACGAACCAAAGGACTAGATGGCCTCAGCTGATCCTCTTCTCCAAGGTAAGCTTGTGGCTGGACTGATCAAAGAGAAAGATCAAGGTCTGATCATGATCTGAACTCAACTAGGTCTAGGGTTTTATTTAAAAAATCTCACCTTCTGATCTTTCTCAAGGTAACAAACTGAGCTAAGGTTGAAGATTAGGTCACCACCAATTTTTTTCTTGATTTATTTTCTTGATTTTTCTGACTGATTTTTCTGTTCTTCTTTCTCTCTTTCTCTCTGAAATTCTCTAGGTTTTTCTGCAGGGTTCTGAACGTGGGAAGCAGCTGGTGAGGGGTTAAATATGAGGTGAGCTTGCTTCAGGTGAGGGTTTCTGTAGCATCCCCGATCCTGGATAGGATCGTCCGGACAGGCCTTAGTGCGAGGAGACGCACCAGTCAGGTCACATGACCTAAAGACAAGCGTGTCATGGTCCAAAACGTGGTTAAGGGAATCAGGTAGCTGGAACTTAACCAAAATAAGGCAGAGGCAAGCTCAAAGGAGCTGGACAAGCGAGCTGGTAGCTGACGAGATCAAGGTGAAGCTCGATGAAGTGGGTGATCAGAATGGATCATGGGAGAACTAAGTCTAGGTCTGGAAATAGACCAAGGCACTTAGAAGGATTGAAGAAGATAAAGGACGCAAGCTGGACACAGTGTATAACAGCTGGGCGATGCAGTAAGCAAGCTCGACCAGCTAGGTGAAGTGTAGTGCAACTCGATGTAGCTCACTGAAGTGTCTCCCTGAGCTGGATGGTCTAGCTCACTCAGCTGGGTCAGCTGGGGATCAGCTCAATTCAGCTGGACTGAGTGTTCAAGTCATGGGCAGTTGGGCCGGGTCCGGACACTGATCGGGCCATGTGGGCGACCCGTGTGTGCCGATGGGCTGGTTGGCTCTTGGGATTGAGCCAGGAGCTTGGGAAATCCGTGATGGCTTATTTTGGACATGTCCAGGAGTGGTTTGGCAGTTCCAGAAGGTCGGACTCCACTCCCAATGGCATTGACAGCCTTGAAGGCAGATGCAGTGCAGAAATCAGTTTCATGGGAGTTCAAGGGAAGAGATGAGCGACCCTTGCCTGGATCTTATCATTACTGTAAGTATATGATAAGGGCTTGATAATACATGATGGAGGCGTGCTTTGGAGGAGCATGGACGTCCATGATAAGGGAAGGCACATGATCTAATCAGATCATGTATAAGGTAACCGGTTTATGATTACTTTCCGGTTTATGTTTATGTCTCTTGTGGAACTGGTTCTCGCCAAGCATGGAACGCCCTTGAAAACTACATATAATGTGATGTGATCTAAGGATCTAGTAGTTGAGGAAGGGGCCGGATCATAGTTGGTACAACTCGTCCATATGGTGTGATGGACGGATGCAATGCATCGGCCATACTATATGGGGCGGCACATGGGAACTGGGTTTGTGTTGATCACGGCCTGATCCATCATAGGGTGATATATGTATGGGTATGATTGGCCATGATCATAATCCAGGGGTGAAGAGGCGTGACCATTCAGCAAGATAGTTATCCATGACAGTTAACCGAGTAAATGGAAACTGTTGTGGGACAGCGGTAGTGGCCGCATGAGGAGAAGGCCGTGTGTCATCTGGTCTTGGCAAGGATAGACGACCTGAACCATAGGTGATGGATAAAGGTGTCTTATCTGATTGATCAAAGGATGCACCGGTTGTAAGGGTAAGATTGATTGGGTTCATTGGGAAATGGTTCCATGGCCGGTTAGGTAAGTGTGAAGACTCATCAGTTCTGAGTCATGTGGGGTGGTTGGTTGATTTACTTAGGATCTGATGGGCATTATTAGTCCATGATAGGACTTGGCTCCAGGGGAGCATACGCTTAAGACTTGATAGCACTGAACCATGGCCTTGGCTGGTTCAGGGGTGATGTCCATGGCCTTGGCCGGACTTATCATGATCGGGATCCATATGAACTGGGTCGATTCATTGGATTCCGAAATGTAGCTGAAGACTTCCCAAAAGTACTTGGTCTGTGGGGATGGTTGGCTGAATGACTAAGTACTGAAGGGAAGAGTAAATGCAGGTATAAGAGAGCTGAACGAGTAGACGGAGAGCTGGTCGAAGCTACCTCACAGCTCTATCATCTGGGTCGAGAGTGAGGGAACCTCAAGTGAAGTGGTTCAGCTCAGCTAGCTGGATGAGCTAGCTAAACAGCTGAGTCATCTGGGACAATGAGCTAACAAGCTCCGTGGATGTGGCAAAGGTATGATCTAGCAATGTTGCATAGATGTAGATAGAATGGTTAGGGGAATGGAACCTCAGATTTGTGTGCCTTGATTTGGGTTCGGGATTGACCTTGAAGCTAGCTGGTAGTTGAGTATACTAACCATTAGCCGAAGTGATTCGACCAGGCAAGTATTATATTGGCTGTAGACCAATGGTTAAGTAGAGAATATCCGCTGCGTATGAGTTGAAATGATCTAAGCTAGGGAATGACTAAGGTAGTCTTAAGCTAAGGTCTAAGTTAGCCTTCGCCTATGGGCGATAATATAGATAAAGGGCAAAATTTTGAGAGGTTCGGTCAGTGTATGGACCGAGCGACGTGAGTCATCGACCGCTGCCTAGTCGGCCGGGATCGGGTCTTACAGTTTCACTCAGGACAAAGCAAAGCTGAGTGGGGACAGCTGGCCAGCTGCTTCAGCACTCTCAGCACAAGATATGGGACCGATTGAAGATTCAGTTTATGGACTTGGTACAGTGGGATGTTTCCGCCAGGAGGTTGAGGTTGAGTTAATCATATACAACAATTTTAGCATTGAGATATGTGGTCGAGTGAATTTGATTCATCGATTATGATTTGGAGCATAAGCCAAAGATCACACAGAAAATCTTTGGGAACTTAGCCAAGAATTTTGGAGTAGATAAAAGACCATGGAGTTTCAAAGCTTCGAGGAGATTTTAGAGTATGACGTGAATGTTAAAGAAGCTATTATTCCTGAAGAAGTTAACCGAGTCATGCAGACCGTTTATTTTCCAACAGCTGCAGATCAAAGGTCAGTTTCAAGAAGTGAGTTAAGTAAGTCGTTGGGATGATTTTGGGTGTACATTTTATCAGATCAAGATCGAGGACCTTGAGCCGTTATGCTTGTGACTAGCAAGGACAGAATGGTTGCGATTGTCAAAGTTTGGGACATCCTGGAACATTTGCATCATTCGCGCTTTGGTGGTTCTTGTAAAGAGTTAGGATTTTAGGATACCCTTCCTCATGAAGTTACCCGATCTACATTACCTATACCTAGGATAACACTTGATGAACTTGTTCACGTTTCTTTATTGTTAGTCCACATCCAAGTGTTAGGCTATTTGGGTAGAGCCTATACTTTATAGTTGTCTGGACCGTCAAAACCCCTGAAAGGTCCAATCACAGGTTTGCTTCTTATCCCATTGTGTGTTGTGTGCATTTTTAAAATCCTATAAATGATTGAAATAAAATATATATATATATGTGTGTGAATTGTGATCAAGGTGTCGTAAGAGACCTTGCCTATGGATGAAATTTTCCGCCCATATCGTGTTTTATTCGGGAACAACACATAGTTGTAGTTCCCGAGCATTTTCATAGTATTAGAAAGGATTCACTTTGGTGAATTCAAGTATCCGTTCTTATTTGTGGAAGTATTGGCTGCCATTTGAAGTAATGGTATGCCTTCCCCATTCCTTAGTACTTCTGTTAGAGCGGTATGTTTCTATCTAGAGTGAGATTTGCTATCTAGTTACCGAGCTCAATTAGGATGTCAGGGAAAGAAGTATTAGGAAGAAGACCCGTCACTGTTGGCCTACAATGATACTCTACCAAGTGTTTGAGCATCGCTCATAACAGTTTGGCAAGTTGAAAACCTTTTGGGAAAAAGGTGAAGAAGTGTACTCTAGTAACTTGATTGTTTAAATTGTAAAAGATGAAAAGGTGCAGAGTAGAAGACAGTCTGATAATCAAGAAAGATGAAGATGTGGTTAAGGCATTGAAAGGATGGTTGACATCTAAAAATAACATGTTCACTATTCTTGTTGAACCTGGATTCGCTGCAATAGCCTAGGGATCTCACCAAGTGGTTCTTGCCGAGTTCTTGTAGTAGTTAGAAGATTATAAAATGGGTCTCAGATAGATCAGAAGTGTAAAGAATACAGTAAGTGAAATCATTCTTGGAATGGGTGAGTGTGCGTATTTGAGAGTAGCACCTATGGTCCGAATCATGTTGGTGTGATTGATCGTGCATGTTCTTGTTTGATTGTTGTACGGTTAATCAAGTTAACATTGACCAGACTGGAGATGTTACTTTCACGTATGGCACATCACCTAACGTTCCAAATTTCATGTTGCTGTTATGGGAGAAAGTCAGATAGAAAAGGTTGAGAAGTGATAGTCTACAAATACAAGATTGTTAGAAAAAGTATGCAGACCGCAGTTGACAAGAGTTGTGCAGAGTAAAGAATTTGGTTATCTTGAAAGTGGCTGCTCAGGAAAGAAAGGATCGGTTGGGGTAATCAAGGGATCGACCATGAGTTGTTTTGATATGGGAAGATTAAGATAAGGTAAGAGCTAATATCCAGAACTCCTTTCAGAGACTGTTCAGTAAGGAGTGTACAGCTATGTTTTCAGAATTCGGGGACGAATTCTTTTGAGGGGGGAAGAATGTAATAACCCTCACGAGCAGATATAATTTTGGTCGAGAAAATTTTTTAAGATCAGTTTGAAGATTGATCGATCAGAATTTAAATAAAAATCGACACGGTGAATTAATCTCGACGGGGCTGTCTTTTGGTCGAAAAACCATCTCTTGATGGTTCTGGTCCAGTGTTAATTATTATTGTCGATTTTTATTCATGCGGGGCGAGTTTATTCAGAGCAGGACGAGATTCGAATGATGAAAAATATTTAGTCAAAACAGTCCGAAAAATATCGACAAAACTCTGAAAAATATTTCTGAACAGTCACATGTCTTGCACCTTCTAGCCTACTTGCTTCCTCAGTAATTAGGTCACATGACATGAACCTACTTGCTTACCTACTTGCTTACCTACTTGCTCATTAGAAGTCACATGCTGGTCACAAGCTGTTTGCTTCAGCTGCTTGTATCTTTCTTCATGGAAGGGAAATGTTCAGCTGCTTGTGCTGCTTGGTGTGCTGAAGCATGTCACCAGCTGTCTAACCTCAGCTTTGTATTTTGTGGGAGCAAACCCTCATCTGAAGCAACTCCTTATGATATATAATACCCTCTTCTCTCCTCTGGACGTCCTGTTACTGCAAGAAAAACCAGAGAAAAATTCAGAGAGAAAGAGAGAAAGAAGAGAGAAAAATCTGTGAGAAAAACAAGTTGAAAAATTCAGAAAAAATTCAGAGAAGAGAATTGAGCATGGATGAACCTTTCTCACCATCCTGTGACTTTAATCAGTGTGTTCTGGTGTGGTTAAGAGCTGAAGGTTTGGTGTCCAAGAGTTTAGAATCACCCAAGTTCTTTAGCCTTTGATTTTATCGGTATGAGATCAGTTTTGCTTGAGCTTCAGTTCTTGTTAGGTAAACAAAACGTTTTGGTCTGTTTCTGATCTTGAACCTATCATGGGTATCTTGTCCTGATCAGGTTAGACGTGTGTTCAGCTTGAAGTTTATATCAACCAAGTTCATCTTAAAGCTTGAGGAAATCGGTAAGCCATAGCTACTAGTTCAGAGAGGTTTTGTTTGGAACAAGTGGACTGATTTGTTAAGCTTCCTGTCCTGATTAGTTTTTAAATCTGTATGTGGATTGATCTTGGTTCAGTTATGTCTCTTAGATATTTTTTTTAAAGGCTTAGCTGAACTGAATTATCCTTCAACCGAACTGAATTGCTTTGAACTAAGCTGAGTAGAGTTTCTGTTGGAATCAACCTGACTGATCTTGTATCCACACATTCTGAATCAGGAGTGAGAAGGAGTGTTATTAGTTGAGCTCGAGTCTAGTCTTCCCTAGCCAATCTCATGGAATTAAAGGTGAGTCTAGATAGATGATTGATGAGTAGTGAATGAATATTTCTTGATTGAACGTACTGGTTGTAGATGATTGATATGCTTTGTCTCTTGATCAATATTGAATTGGTAAGGTGTTTACTTAGTGTAAACACTTACTAAATATTTATGAATGATCATAGAGGTTTATTCCAAACCTTAGTACTTGTTCTCAAGTACTAATACATATGTATAGTATTAAATATAATTAAGTATGGAAGTATTAATCATGTGAAGTCTTAATATAAACCTGTCTTCCAAAATATTCCCGTATGAATGATGATTACCGTGAATTGGTCCTGCGATATAGAACAAGGTGACGAAGACACGTTGATGGGGTCACACCCTGGAGGCCGTTTAACTGCATGCCGCGTTAGATGTTCGATCTTTGAATATCTGATGGCGATGATGGTGATCCTAACTCGCTAGACTCATTTAGCCTTTGTGGTTTCTCGGTCTGGTATATATATATAAATATGATTATATGAATGATATGAGAGACGGGAATAGGAAGTGAGGTATATGATTAGATTCACAATGATGGAAGGATAGGCCTTATATATAAATATTCAGTTATGGAATATATTTCCACTGCATACAAATGAAGTTGATTGCTTGAGAATATTATTAATATATGTTGGGGTGAGGGACTAGGCTCACTGAGTAAATTAGTTACTCATGACTCATTTGTGATACAGGTAACCAGTAGACGGGAGACCTTACTTTAGGACGGGAAGGAACGTCATTAGCCAGCGGTAGTTTTATTATACTTGCAAAGTCATTTTGATATATCTTATTTATAAGATTTGTAGACCGAAAACCTCGAGATTAATTTATAACAAATTTTGTAAGGTGCCTTTAAATGATATATATAAAGATTGTTTTTAAAGTATGGGTTCCATATAATATTAGTCCTTGTCCGGACGAACTAACTATCAGATATTTCTTTTTCGGGTTGAAAAGCCTAGAGTGATATTCGATAGGAGCGTTGGTGTTCTTTGGTTGTTGGTCTAAGGTGATCGGAGGTATTCTGAGAACTTCGGATCGGCCATCGAGGAACATCGACCGTGTCAATTACGGTTATCTACGATCGGGGGTGTCACATCCTGTGTGTACTGAACAGACAGCCCACATTGGCAAAATCACCCAAACAGTCCACGGGAAAGGCCAGAGTCCTGAGTCCAAGGACCAACGTGCTGATATGTGTACTGATGGACAGCCACATACGTCTTGTGTGTTCTGACGGACACAGACAGACACACACGGACACACACGGATAGCCATGGACGTCCTGTGTATGCTGGTGGACACCCACGGACGTCCTGTGTGTACTGAACAGACAGCCCACGTGGGCCAAAATCACGCGAACAGTCCACGGGAATGGTCAGCAGGCTGAGTCCAAGGACCAACGTGCTGATATGTGTACTGATGGACAGCCACAAACGTCTTGTGTGTGCTGACGGGCACACACGGACAGCCACGGACGTCCTGCGTGTGCTGACGGACACACATGAACTTCCTGTGTGTGCTGACGGACACCCACGGACGTCCTGTGTGTACTGAACAGACAGCCCACGTGGGCCAAAATCACCCGAACAGTCCACGGGAAGGGCCAGCGTGCTGCCTCCAAGGACCAGCGTGCTAATATGTGTACTGATTGACAGCCACGGACGTCCTATGTGTGTTGACGGACACACACGGACACATACGAACAGCCACAGAAGTCATGTGTGTGCTGAAGGACACACACGGACGTCCTGTTTGTGCTGACGAACACCCACAGACGTCCTGTGTGTGCTGGCGAACACAGACGGACAGCCACAGACGTCCTGTGTGTGCTGACGGACAGCCACGGACAGCCACGGATGTCCTGTGTGTGCTGGCGGACACCCATGGCCATCCTTTGTGTACTGAACAGACAGCCCACGTGGGCCAAAATCACCAAACAGTCCACGGGAAGGGACAGCGTGCTGAGTCCAAGGACCAGCGTGCTGAAATGTATACTGATGGACAGCCACGGACGTCCAGTGTGTGCTGACGGACACACACAGACACACACGGACGTCCTGTGTGTTCTGACGAACAGCCACGGACGTCCTCTGTGTGCTGGCGGACACCCACAGACACACACGGACACACACAGACAGCCATAGACGTCCTGTGTGTGCTGACGGACAGCCTCAGACAGCCACGGACAGCCATGGACGTGCCGTGTGTGCTGGCGGACACCCACGGACGTCCTGTGTGTACTGAACAGACAGCCCACGTGGGCCAAAATCACCCAAACAGTCCACGGGAAGGGCCAGCGTGCTGAGTCTAAGGACCAACGTGCGGATATGTGTACTGATGGACAGCCACGGACGTCCTATGTGTGTTGACGGACACACATGAACAGCCACAGAAGTCATGTGTGTGCTGAAGGACACACACGGACGTCCTGTTTGTGCTGACGGACACCCACAGACGTCCTGTGTGTGCTGGCGGACACACACGGACAGCCACAGACGTCCTGTGTGTGCTGACGGACAGCCACAGACAGCCACGGATGTCCTGTGTGTGCTGAAGGACACCCATGGACATCCTTTGTGTACTGAACAGACAGCCCACGTGGGCCAAAATCACCCAAACAGTCCATGGGAAGGGCTAGCGTACTGAGTCCAAGGACCAACGTGCTGTTATGTGTACTGATGAACAGCCACGAATGTCCTGTGTGTGCTGACGGACACAGATAGACACACACGGACAGACACGGATGTCCTGTGTGTGCTGACGGACACCCACTGACATCCACGGGCGTCATGTGTGTGCTGGCGGACATCCACAGACGTCCTGTGTGTACTGAACAGATAGCCCACGTGGGCCAAAATCACCCAAACAGTCCACGGGAAGGGCCAGCGTGCCGAGTCCAAGGGCCAGCGTTCTGATATGCATACTGATGGACAGCCACGGACCACCTGTGTGTGCTGACGGACACAAACAGACACACATGGATGTCCTGTGTGTGCTGACGGACAGCCACTGTGACACCCCCGATCATAGATAACCGGAAATGACAGGGTCGATGTTCCCTGATTGTCGACCCGAGGTTCTCAAAATAAATCCGATCGCCTTAGACCAACATCCAAAGAACACAGACGGTCCTATCAGATAATACTCTAGGCTTTTCAACCCGATAAAGCAATATTCGATAGTTAGTTCGTCCCGGACAAGGACAAATATCATATGAGAACTCGTGATTTATAAACATCTTTTATACATTAATTATTTACTTTAAACATCTTACAAAGAGTTATAGTTTTATCCTATGGCCTATTGCCCAACAACGTTTTTGGTAAATATACATCAAAAGGTACGTTGCAAGGATAACAAAATACTACCGTTGGTTGGCCGTTCCTTCCGTCCAAAAAGTAAAGTGTCTCCCGCCTAAGGGTTACCTGCACACACGAATGAGTCATGAGCAATTAATTTACTCAGTGAATCTAGAATCACAACACAATCAATAATAAACCAAACAGTTATCAAATGCATATACATGATCATTCAAGTACTAGTACTATACTTTAATATCGATCATCATTGTGAATTATTATTTTAAACATCACTTCCACAACACCCGCCCATTACCATACTCATATAATACAATATATATACTAGACCCGAGAAACCACTAAGGCTAACCGAGACTAGTGAGTTAGCGTCACCATCGTTGTCGAATGTCCGGTATGAACAATCCGACACTGCATCGTCATGCAGTACACGGTCTCCAGGGGGCTACCCCATCATCGTGTTTTCATGACCTTGTTCCGTTCGCAGGACCAAGTCACGGTAATGCGGGGGCTTTAGGGATAGTGAATATAACAAGACTTCACATGATTTTACTTCCATAATTATTCCAAAATTAATCCATAATTAATCCTTAGTTAATCATAATCAACTCTTAATTAATCCTAGATGAATCCTTAATTAATCTCATATTAATCTTTAATTAATCCATGATTAGTACTTAATTAATCATGACTACTCCTTAATTAATCTCAGATTAATTCTCAATTAAACCAAGATTAATTCTTAATTAAACCAAGATTAATCCATAATCAAAACCATGATTATTTCATAATTAAGATTAGTACTTGAGAACAAGAACTATGATTATGATTAACCTCACTTTAACCTTCTGATTAATCTTCAAGTGTAAGTGTTTACACTAAGTAAACACCATACACTTCTTAAAGGATTCAAAGACTTTACTATCTAATTGAGATACTACAATTTAAAGTCAATAATGTACTCATTCATGATCTATCTCATCTTCTGTCTAGACTCACCTAAAGATTAGTCTTGAAACTGGCTTGGACAATACTTGAGTTCAACTTGAACAAGGCTGAATGGACAGGACTGGATACTTCAAGCTTTACTCTACCTCCGACCTTAAACAGAGTGGTATGATCACAAGATCAGTTCGGTTCATGCCTTAACACCTTAGATCAGATCAGTTCAAGCTTGGTTCTGCTCAGACTATACAAGTTCAGCTCGGTTCTAGTCAGTCTACCAAAGTTCAGGACAAGATCAGACTGAGTTCAAATCGGTTTATTCAAAGCCAGATCAAAACATCATAGCTGGTGGGTCTAAGAGGTTGATTCAAACCGAAATTAACAAGAACTGAACTGTATCAGAACTTATACAACTCATCCGACCAAGACCCAAACTAAACATCAACTGTTCTGATCAGATACTGACTGAGGCAAGGAGACTAAAGCTTACCAAGACGAACCAAAGGACTAGATGGCCTCAGCTCATCCTCTTCTCCAAGGTAAGCTTGTGGCTGGACTGATCAAAGAGAAAGATCAAGGTCTGATCATGATCTGAACTCAACTAGGTCTAGGGTTTTATTTAAAAAATCTCACCTTCTGATCTTTCTCAAGGTAACAAACTGACCTAAGGTTGAAGATTAGGTCACCACCAATTTTTTTCTTGATTTATTTTCTTGATTTTTCTGACTGATTTTTCTGTTCTTCTTTCTCTCTTTCTCTCTGAAAATCTCTAGGTTTTTCTGCAGGGTTCTGAACGTGGGAAGCAGCTGGTGAGGGGTTAAATATGAGGTGAGCTTGCTTCAGGTGAGGGTTTCTGTAGCATCCCCGATCCTGGATAGGATCGTCCGGACAGGCCTTAGTGCGAGGAGACGCACCAGTCAGGTCACATGACCTAAAGACAAGCGTGTCATGGTCCAAAACGTGGTTAAGGGAATCAGGTAGCTGGAACTTAACCAAAATAAGGCAGAGGCAAGCTCAAAGGAGCTGGACAAGCGAGCTGGTAGCTGACGAGATCCAGGTGAAGCTCGATGAAGTGGGTGATCAGAATGGATCATGGGAGAACTAAGTCTAGGTCTGGAAATAGACCAAGGCACTTAGAAGGATTGAAGAAGATAAAGGACGCAAGCTGGACACAGTGTATAACAGCTGGGCGATGCAGTAAGCAAGCTCGACCAGCTAGGTGAAGTGTAGTGCAACTCGATGTAGCTCACTGAAGTGTAGGTCAGCTCCCTGAGCTGGATGGTCTAGCTCACTCAGCTGGGTCAGCTGGGGATCAGCTCAATTCAGCTGGACTGAGTGTTCAAGTCATGGGCAGTTAGGCCGGGTCCGGACAGTGATCGGGCCATGTGGGCGACCCGTGTGTGCCGATGGGCTGGTTGGCTCTTGGGATTGAGCCAGGAGCTTGGGAAATCCATGACGGCTTGTTTTGGACATGTCAAGGAGTGGTTTGGCAGTTCCAGAAGGTCGGACTCCACTCCCAATGGCATAGACAGCCTTGAAGGCGGATGCAGTGCAGAAATCAGTTTCATGGGAGTTCAAGGGAAGAGATGAGCGACCCTTGCCTGGATCTTATCATTACTGTAAGTATATGATAAGGGCTTGATAAGACATGATGGAGGCGTGCTTTGGAGGAGCATGGACGTCCATGATAAGGGAAGGCACATGATCTAATCAGATCATGTATAAGGTAACCGGTTTATGATTACTTTCCGGTTTATGTTTATGTCTCTTGTGGAACTGGTTCTCGCCAAGCATGGCACGCCCTTGAAAACTACATATAATGTGATGTGATCTAAGGATCTAGTAGTTGAGGAAGGGGCCGGATCATAGTTGGTACAACTCGTCCATATGGTGTGATGGACGGATGCAATGCATCGGCCATACTATATGGGGCGGCACATGGGAACTGGGTTTGTGTTGATCACGGCCTGATCCATCATAGGGTGATATATGTATGGGTATGATTGGCCATGATCATAATCCAGGGGTGAAGAGTCGTGACCTTTCAGCAAGATAGTTATCCATGACAGTTAACCGAGTAAATGGAAACTGTTGTGGGACAGCGGTAGTGGCCGAATGAGGAGAAGGCCGTGTGTCATCTGGTCTTGGCAAGGATAGACGACCTGAACCATAGGTGATGGATAAAGGTGTCTTATCTGATTGATCAAAGGATGCACCGATTGTAAGGGTAAGATTGATCGGGTTCATTGGGAAATGGTTCCATGGCCGGTTAGGTAAGTGTGAAGACTCATCAGTTCTGAGTCATGTGGGGTGGTTGGTTGATTTACTTAGGATCTGATGGGCATTATTAGTCCATGATAGGACTTGGCTCCAGGGGAGCATACGCTTAAGACTTGATAGCACTGAACCATGGCCTTGGCTGGTTCAGGGGTGATGTCCATGGCCTTGGCCGGACTTATCATGATCGGGATCCATATGAACTGGGTCGATTCATTGGATTCCGAAATGTAGCTGAAGACTTCCCAAAAGTTCTTGGTCTGTGGGGATGGTTGGCTGAATGACTAAGTACTGAAGGGAAGAGTAAATGCAGGTATAAGAGAGCTGAACGAGTAGACGGAGAGCTGGTCGAAGCTACCTCACAGCTCTATCAGCTGGGTCGAGAGTGATGGAACCTCAAGTGAAGTGGTTCAGCTCAGCTAGCTGGATGAGCTAGCTAAACAGCTAAGTCAGCTGGGACAATGAGCTAACAAGCTCCGTGGATGTGGCAAAGGTATGATCTAGCAATGTTGCATAGATCTAGATAGAATGGTTAGGGGAATGGGACCTCAGATTTGTATGCCTTGATTTTGGTTCGGGATTGACCTTGGAGCTAGCTGGTAGTTGAGTATACTAACCATTAGCCGAGGTGATTCGACCAGGCAAGTATTATATTGGCTGTAGACCAATGGTTAAGTAGAGAATATCCGCTGCATATGAGTTGAAATGATCTAAGCTAGGGAATGACTAAGGTAGTTTTAAGCTAAGGTCTAAGTTAGCCCTCGCCTAGGGGCGATAATATAGATAAAGGGCGTAATTTTGAGAGGTTCGGTCAGTGTATGGACCGAGCGACGTGAGGCATCGACCGCGGCCTAGTCGGCCGGGATCGGGTCTTACAGTTTCACTCAGGACAAAGCTAAGCTGAGTGGGGACAGCTGGCCAGCTGCTTCAGCACTCTCAGCACAAGCTGCTGTCCTTTCCTTAACCTGAAGAGACTCCAGCCCTTTCATGTGCTTCACACATGACAATCTAAGAAACAAGGCAAGCAGGCAGCTTGTGATTGTCATGATCTAGTTACTGAAGAAGCTAGGCAAGCAGGCAGGTGCAAGTCTAAGACTCAATAACTGCACAACCAGGCTGGTGAAGGACATAACTTAGTTCTAAAAATATTTCAGAAGTTGGTCAATAATTTTAAATAATTTTTCAACCAAATATTCCTTGTCTTTGGCTCTAGTCTTGTTCTCGGAAAATCTCTTCCAGCTTAATAAAAATTCGACCAAAATATTTAAGCCTCGACCAAACTATCAAGTGAACGTCTTTCAACCACAAGACAGTCCCTTCGAGAAATTAATCTACCGGGTAGATTTTTATTTTTATTAATCCTTGTCGAACTAACTAAAAACTGGTCGAGCGGGATTTTTCTCGACCAAAAAATTATTGGCTCATGAGGGTTATTACAGCCTCGGACAGCCACAGACAGCCACAGACGTCCACAGACGTCTTGTGTGTGCACACCCACGGACGTCCTGTGTGTACTGAACAGACAGCCCACGTGGGCCAAAATCACCCAAACAGTCCACGGGAAGGGCCAGCGTGCTGAGTCCAAGGACCAACGTGCTGATATGTGTACTGATGGACAGCCACGGATGTCATGTGTGCGCTGACGGACACAGACGGACACACACGGACACACACGGACAGCTACGAACATCCTGTGTGTGCTGGCGAACACCCACAGACTTCATGTGTGTGCTGATGGACACACAGGGACACACACGGACTGCCACAGACATCTTGTGTGTGCTGACGGACAGCCACAGACAGCCACGGATGTCCTGTGTGTGCTGGCGGACACCCACAAACGTCCTGTGTGTACTGAACAGACAGCCCACAGTGGCAAAATCACCCAAACAGTCGAAGGGAAGGGCCAGCGTGCTGAGTCTATGGACCAACGTGCTGATATGTGTACTGATGGACAGCCACAGACGTCCTGTGTGTGCTGACGGACACATACAAACACACACGGACACACCCGGACAGCCACAGACGTCCTGTGTGTGCTGATGGACAGCCACAACCGTCTTGTGTGTGCTGGCAGTCACCCATGGATGTCCTGTGTGTACTGAACAGACAGCCCACGTGGGCCAAAATCACCCAAACAGTCCACGGGAAGGGCCAGCGTGCTGAGTCCAAGGACCAACGTGCTGATATGTGTACTGATGGACAGCCACGGATGTCATGTGTGCGCTGACGGACACAGACGGACACACACGGACACACACGGACAGCTACATACGTCATGTGAGTGCTGGCGGACACCCACAGACGTCCTGTGTGTGCTGACAGACACACACGGACACACACGGACTGCCACGGTCGTCTTGTGTGTGCTGACGGACAGCCACAGACAGTCACAGATGTCCTGTGTGTGCTGGCAGACACCCACGGACGTCCTGTGTGTACTGAACAGACAGCCCACATTGGCAAAATCACCCAAACAGTCCAAGGGAAGGGCCAGCGTGCTGAGTCCATGGCCAACGTGCTGATATGTGTACTGATGGACAGCCACAGACGTCATGTGTGTGCTGACGGACAAAGACAGACACACACGGATACTCACAGACAGCCACAAATGTCCTGATTGTGCTGGCGAACACCCACGGACGTCCTGTGTGTAATGAACAGACAGCCCACGTGGGCTAAAATCACCCGAACAGTCCACAGGAAGGGTCAGCAGGCTGAGTCCAAGGACCAACGTGCTATTATGTATACTGATGGACAGCCACAGACGTCTTGTGTGTGCTAACGGACACACACGGACACCCACGGATGTCCTGTGTGTACTGAACAGACAACCCACGTGGGGCAAAATCACCAAACAATCCACGGGAAGGGCCAGCGTGCTGAGTCCAAGGACCAGCGTGCTGATATGTATACTGATGGACAGCCACGGACGTCCAGTGTGTGCTGACGGACACACACAGACACATACGGATGTCCTGTGTGTGCTGACGGACAGCCACAGACTTCCTGTGTGTGCTGGCGGACACCCACAGACACACACGAAGAGCTACGGACGTCCTGTGTGTGCTGACGGACAGCCTCAGACAGCCACGGACAGCCATAGACGTGCTGTGTGTGCTGGCGGACACCTACGGACGTCATGTGTGTACTGAACAATCAGCCCACGTGGGCGAAAATCACCCAAACAGGCAATGGGAAGAGCCAGCGTGCTGAGTTCAAGGACAAACATGCTGATATGTGTACTGATGGACAGCCACAGACGTCATGTGTGTGCTGACGGACACAGATGGACACACATGCACACACACGGACAGCTACGGACGTCCTGTGTGTGCTGGCGGACACCCACGGACATCATGTGTATGCTGACGGACACACACGTACACACATGGACAGCCACGGACGTCCTGTGTGTGCTGGCGGACTGCCACGAACAGCCACGGACCTCCTGTGTATGCTGGTGGACATCCACGGATGTCCTGTGTGTACTGAACAGTCAGCCCATGTTGGAAAAATCACCCAAACAGTCCACGGGAAGGACCAGCGTGCTGATATATGTACTGATGGACAGCCACAAACGTCCTGTGTGAGCTGACAAACACAGACAGACACACACAGACAGCCACGGACGTCCTGGGTGTCTTGGCAGACACCCACGGACGTCCTGTGTGTACTGAACAGAGAGCCCGCATGGGCCAAAATCACCCGAACAATCCACGGGAAGGGCTGGCGTGCTGAGTCCAAGGACACACACGGACATTCTGTGTGTGCTGACGGACAGCCACGGACGTCCTGTGTGTGCTGGCGGACACCCACAGACACACACAGACACATACGGACAGCCACAGATGTCCTGTGTGTGCTGACGGACAGCCTCGGACAGCCACAGACAGCCACTGACGTCTTGTGTGTGCTGGCGGACACCCACAGACGTCCTGTGTGTACTGAATATACAGCCCACGTGGGCCAAAATCACCCAAACAGTCCACGGGAAGGGTCAGCAGGCTGAGTCCAAGGACCAACGTGCTGATATGTATACTGATGGACAGCCACAGACGTCTTGTGTGTACTGAACAGACAGCCCACGTGGGCGAAAATCACCCAAACAGACAACGGGAAGGTCCGGCGTGCTGAGTTCAAGGACCAACGTGCTGATATGTGTACTGATGGACAGCCACGGACGTCATGTGTGTGCTGACGGACACAGATGGACACACATGCACACACACGGACAGCCACGGACGTCCTGTGTGTGCTGGCGGACACCCACGGACATCATGTGTACACTGACGGACACACACGTAAACACATGGACACCCACAGACGTCCTGTGTGTGCTGGCGGACTGCCACAGACAGCCACAGACCTCCTGTGTATGCTGGCGGACTGTCACAGACAGCCACGGACCTCCTGTGTGTACTGAACAGTCAGCCCATGTTGGCAAAATCACCCAAACTGTCCACGGGAAGGACCAGCGTGCTGATATATGTACTGATGGACAGGCACAGACGTCCTGTGTGTGCTGACAAACACAGACAGACACACACAGACAGCCACAGATGTCCTGTGTGTGCTGGCAGACACCCACGGACGTCCTGTGTGTACTGAACAGACAGCCCGCATGGGCCAAAATCACCCGAACAATCCACGAGAAGGGCCGGCGTGCTGAGTCCAAGGACACACATGGACACACACGGACATCCTGTGTGTGCTGACGGACAGCCACAGACGTCCTGTGTGTGCTGGCGGACACCCACAGACACACACAGACACACACGGACAGCCACGGATGTCCTGTGTGTGCTGACGGACAGCCTCGGACAGCCACAGACACCCACAGACGTCCTGTGTGTACTGAATAGGCAGCCCACGTGGGCCAAAATCACCCAAACAGTCCAAGGGAAGGGCCAGCGTGCTTAGTCTATGGACCAACGTGCTGATATGTGTACTGATGGATAGCCACAGATGTCCTGTGTGTGCTGACGGACACATACAAACACACACGGACACACACGGACAGCCACAGACGTCCTGTGTGTGCTGATGGACAGCCACAACCGTCTTGTGTGTGCTGGCAGACACCCATGGATGTCCTGTGTGTACTGAACAGACAGCCCACGTGGGCCAAAATCACCCAAACAGTCCACGGGAAGGGCCAGCGTGCTGAGTCCAAGGACCAACGTGCTGATATGTGTACTGATGGACAGCCACGGATGTCATGTGTGCGCTGACGGACATAGACGGACACACACGGACACACACGGACAGCTACATACGTCATGTGAGTGCTGGCGGACACCCACAGACGTCTTGTGTGTGCTGACAGACACACACGGACACACACGGACTGCCACGGTCGTCTTGTGTGTGTGCTGACTGACAGCCAAGGACAGTCACAGATGTCCTGTGTGTGCTGGCGGACACCCACGGACGTCCTGTGTTTACTGAACAGACAGCCCACATTTGCAAAATCACCCAAACAGTCCAAGGGAAGGGCCAGCGTGCTGAGTCCATGGCCAACGTGCTGATATGTGTACTGATGGACAGCCACAGACGTCATGTGTGTGCTGACGGACACAGACAGACACACACGGATACTCACAGACAGCCACAAATGTCCTGATTGTGCTGGCGGACACCCACGGACGTCCTGTGTGTAATGAACAGACAGCCCACGTGGGCTAAAATCACCCGAACAGTCCACAGGAAGGGTCAGCAGGCTGAGTCCAAGGACCAACGTGCTAATATGTATACTGATGGACAGCCACAGACGTCTTGTGTGTGCTAACGGACACACACGGACACCCACGGATGTCCTGTGTGTATTGAACAGACAACCCACGTGGGGCAAAATCACCAAACAATCCACGGGAAGGGCCAGCGTGCTGAGTCCAAGGACCAGCGTGCTGATATGTATACTGATGGACAGCCACGGACGTCCAGTGTGTGCTGACGGACACACACAGACTCATACGGATGTCCTTTGTGTGCTGACGGACAGCCACAGACTTTCTGTGTGTGCTGGCGGACACCCACATACACACACGAACAGCTACGGACGTCCTGTGTGTGCTGACGGACAGCCTCAGACAGCCACGGACAGCCACAGACGTGCTGTGTGTGCTGGCGGACACCTACGGACGTTATGTGTGTACTGAACAGACAGCCCACGTGGGTGAAAATCACCCAAACAGGCAATGGGAAGAGCCAGCGTGCTGAGTTCAAGGACAAACATGCTGATATGTGTACTGATGGACAGCCACGGACGTCATGTGTGTGCTGACGGACACAGATGGACACACATGCACACACACGGACAGCTACGGACGTCCTGTGTGTGCTGGCGGACACCCACGGACATCATGTGTATGCTGACGGATACACACGTACACACATGGACAGCCACGGACGTCCTGTGTGTGCTGGCGGACTGCCACGGACAGCCACGGACCTCCTGTGTATGCTGGTGGACATCCACGGATGTCCTGTGTGTACTGAACAGTCAGCCCATGTTGGCAAAATCACCCAAACAGTCCACAGGAAGGACCAGCGTGCTGATATATGTACTGATGGACAGCCACAAACTTCCTGTGTGTGCTGACAAACACATACAGACACACACAGACAGCCACGGACGTCCTGGGTGTCTTGGCAGACACCCACGGACGTCCTGTGTGTACTGAACAGACAGCCCGCATGGGCCAACATCACCCGAACAATCCACGGGAAGGGCCGGCGTGCTGAGTCCAAGGACACACACGGACACACACGGACATCCTGTGTGTGCTGCGGACAGCCACGGACGTCCTGTGTGTGCTGGCGGACACCCACAGACACACACAGACACACACGGACAGCCACAGATGTCCTGTGTGTGCTGACGGACAGCCTCGGACAGCCACAGACAGCCACTGACGTCTTGTGTGTGCTCGCGGACACCCACAGACGTCCTGTGTGTACTGAATAGACAGCCCACGTGGGCCAAAATCACCCAAACAATCCACGGGAAGGGTCAGCAGGCTGAGTCCAAGGACCAACGTGCTGATATGTATACTGATGGACAGCCACAGACGTCTTGTGTGTACTGAACAGACAGCCCACGTGGGCGAAAATCACCCAAACAGACAACGGGAAGGGCCGGCGTGCTGAGTTCAAGGACCAACGTGCTGATATGTGTACTGATGGACAGCCACGGACGTCATGTGTGTGCTGACGGACACAGATGGACACACATGCACACACACGGACAGCCACGGATGTCCTGTGTGTGCTGGCGGACAGCCACGGACATCATGTGTATACTGACGGACACACACGTAAACACATGGACAGCCACAGACGTCCTGTGTGTGCTGGCGGACTGCCACAGACAGCCACGGACCTCCTGTGTATGCTGGCGGACTGCCACAGACAGCCACGGACCTCCTGTGTGTACTGAACAGTCAGCCCATGTTGGCAAAATCACCCAAACTGTCCACGGGTAGGACGAGCGTGCTGATATATGTACTGATGGACAGCCACAGACGTCCTGTGTGTGCTGACAAACACAGACAGACACACACACACAGCCATGGATGTCCTGTGTGTGCTGGCAGACACCCACGGACGTCTTGTGTGTACTGAACAGACAGCCCGCATGGAACAAAATCACCCGAACAATCCACGGGAAGGGCCGGCGTTCTGAGTCCAAGGACACACATGGACACACACGGACATCCTGTGTGTGCTGACGGACAGCCACAGACGTCCTGTGTGTGCTGGCGGACACCCACAGACACACACAGACACACACGGACAGCCACGGATGTCCTGTGTGTGCTGACGGACAGCCTCGAACAGCCACAGACACCCACAGACGTCCTGTGTGTACTGAATAGACAGCCCACGTGGGCCAAAATCACCCAAACAGTCCACGGGAAGGGCCAGCATGCTGAGTCCAAGGACCAACGTGCTAATATGTGTACTGATGGACAGCCATGGACGTCATGTGTGTGCTGACGGACACAGACAGACACACACGGACAGCCACGGACGTCCTGTGTGTGCTGGCGGACACCCACTAACGTCTTGTGTGTGCTGACGGACACACACAGACACACACGGACTGCCACGTACGTCATGTGTGTGCTGACGGACAGCCACGGACGTCCTGTGTGTGCTGGCAGACACCCACGGATGTCCTGTGTGTACTGAACAGACAGCCCACATTGGCAAAATCACCCAAACAGTCCTCGGGAAGGGCCAGCGTGCTGAGTCCATGGACCTATGTGCTGATATATGTACTGATCGACAGCCACAGACGTCCTGTGTGTGCTGACGGACACAGACAGACACAAAGAGACACACACGGACACACACGGACACACACGGATGTCCTGTTTGTACTGGTGGATACCCGCGGACGTCCTGTGTGTACTGAATAGACAGCCCACGTGGGCCAAAATCACCCAAACAGTCCACGGGAAGGGCCAGCATGCTGAGTCCAAGGACCAATGTGCTAATATGTGTACTGATGGACAGCCATGGATGTCATGTGTGTGCTGACGGACACAGACGGACACACACGGACACACACGGACAGCCACGGACGTCCTGTGTGTGCTGGCGGACACCCACTAACGTCCTGTGTGTGCTGACGGACACACACAGACACACACAGACTGCCACAGACGTCATGTGTGTGCTGACGGACAGCCACAGATGTCCTGTGTGTGCTGGTGGACACCCACGGATATCCTGTGTGTACTGAACAGACAGCCCACATTGGCAAAATAACCCAAACAGTCCACGGGAAGGGCCAGCGTGCTGAGTCCATGGACCTATGTGCTGATATGTGTACTGATGAACAGCCACAGACGTCCTGTGTGCGCTGACGGACACAGACAGACACACACGGACGCACACGGAAAGCCACGGATATCCTGTTTGTGCTGGCGGACACCCACGGACATCCTGTGTGTACTGAACAGGCAGCCCACGTGGGCTAAAATGACCTGAACAGTCCACGGGAAGGGTCCGCAGGCTGAGTCCAAGGACCAACGTGCTGATATGTGTACTGATGGACGGCCACGGACGTCTTGTGTGTGCTGCCAGACACCCACAGACACACACATACACACACAACCACCCACGGACGTCCTGTGTGTACTGAACAGACAGCCCACGTGGGCCAAAATCACCAAACAGTCCACGGGAAGGGCCAGCGTGCTGAGTCCAAGGACCAGCGTGCTGATATGTATACTGATGGACAGCCATGGACGTCCAGTGTGTGCTGACAGACACACACGGACGTCCTGTGTGTGCTGACATACAGCCACAGACGTCCTGTGTGTGCTGACGGACAGCCCCAGACAGCCACAGACGTGTTGTGTGTGCTGGTGGACACCCACAGACACACACGGACACACATGGACAGCCACAGACGTCCTGTGTGTCCTGACGGACAGCCCCAGACAGCCACAGACGTGTTGTGTGTGCTGGCGGACACCCACGGACGTTCTGTGTGTACTGAACAGACAGCCCACGTGGGCCAAAATCACCCAAACAGTCCACGGGAAGGGCCAGCGTGCTGAGTCCAAGGATCAACGTGCTGATATGTGTACTGATGGACAGCCACAGACGTCATGTGTGTGCTGACGGACACAGATTGACACACATGGACACACACGGACAGCCACAGACTTCCTGTGTGTGCTGGCGGACACCCACGAACGTCATGTGTATGCTGATGGACACACACGTACACACACGGACAACCACAGACGTCATGTGTGTGCTGACGGACAGCCACAGACAGCCACAGACCTCCTGTGTGTGCTGGCGGACATCCACGGACGTCCTGTGTGTACTGAACAGACAGCCCACGTTGGCAAAATCACCCAAACAGTCCACAGGAAGGGCTACTTAATCAATTTCTTTGCATGTTTGATTCACTTTAAGTCATTCATTTACTAAGTTATGTTCGAATCTGAGGTTCTAAAACAATTGAACAGATAGCACAGCGGAATATAAATGTGTATAAAATGTATTACTTAGAAACATGAGATCCAATACACAACTTCTTAATCGTTTCATAGACAATCACTAGTTCGTCCCTAGCATCATCTAACCACACGTTACACAGCCTCTCACTGACCAAGCCTTCATGGCTCTTTGGCTTGACCAGAACCAACCTTAGTTCCTGAAACCACAACCAGATAAGCATTAATCATAACCGAGAATAGAACTGGTCAATTCTACAATGCTTGGCTTGGTTCCTAGAACATAGATAAACCTCAGACAATATACTTATAAAAAGATATGAACCTGCCTACCGTATCCTAAGTCATTCAACCAACCACCCCTTGACTTAGAATCAGATAGACAGTCCCGAATAGATAAACAGAACACACGAACAGTCCGGATCGTCCTGGTAGACCAATCCGCCATCCGGATAGAATCTAGGTGCGTCCGGCCTAGTGAAGTCCGGCTCAATGGCCCAACGGACTTCCTTACCTGATCCGGCCTTGGGCCTGGATCCAACAGCCGAGTAAGCCTCACGCCCAATCCGGTTAGGCCAAATGGCCGATCGGACCTTGCGACTCTTACCCTGGCCTGGACGGACCGTGTACTTGTCTCAACGGACAAGACATGGTCGGATCCCTAAGGAACGGACACGACCTGTCTCAACAGGCGCCGTTTGGAACATGCACCCATTCGGTCCTTGGTACCACTTGGTCCTCGTACCTTTTGGCGTCCGTAACCCTTGGTTACTTACACCCTTTGGCAACTCACAACCCTTGGTAACTCGTGACCTTTGGCAACTTGTGCCTCTTGGGACATGCCCAACAGTTTAGCCCAATAGCCCAGTCTATGGTGCAATTCGAAACGACCGTCTAACCGACCAGCGTCCAGGTTAGCGGTTTGGTTACGTCCGGCCAAGTCTAGGGACGTGTCCCTTGGACTGAACCAACACAACCCTTCGTGCATATCAGAAAGAAGAGAAAGGACCGGATAGAAACAAGAAGAGGAGAAGCGGTCAGGTCTAATGAACCGTCCAGAGCCGCGGTGCGGTCACAAGGACCATCAGTTCGGACTGATGCGGCCATAGACCACCACATACCTTCTGAACCAGGTCAGGGTTCTCCACGCTCTTCTCCTGCTCTCGGTCTCCCATACTTGATCGGAGGTTGCTTCACAAACGATCAGATCGCCGGAAACCTAACCACCACACAATCAGCCTTGCTTTGGCCGGACACTCTCTCTTTCTTTCTTTCTTTCGCCCTCTCTACGATTTCTCTGAGTAATTTACTCTGGATTGGATAATTGAAATCGACAGGGAGGACCCCATATTTATTGAAAACGAGGGGGTAAGTCTTGCCCCACGAACAGGCATGACTGGCCAGCGGATGGGCACAATCGGCCAAGGGTTACACCCTCTCGGCCGCATGCGTCCCTTCGCCAATTCCGCATGGGTTTGGGTCGGACAGAAGCCCAAGGCCTTACCCAACCCCCTCTGGACTTAGCCCACGGCCTTGTCCCAAGCCCCAACGGTCCATGGCCTCATGGCCGGACCTTCATGGCCCGCCACCGGCCCGGACCCGGACCATCGGACCGAAACCCGAACAGTCCATCCAGCTGAGATGAGCTGACCCCCAGCTGCCTCAGCTGAGTGAACTAGTAGTCCAGCTAGTGGAGCTGACCTTGTAGTGGCCGAGCTGGAGTGAGCTTAACCTAACTCCATTGAGCTGGTCGAGCTACCCGTTCCATCCGTCCAGCTACCGTCTTGCTTGGTCTAGCTGACTCTCGACGTGCATAAGGTTAAGTCTAAGTTTCCTTGCGTCCTTAACCTTCTTATCCAGCCATGGAACGCTTGCCTTGATGTCCTAAGACTGGCTAGTACGTTTCCTTGAACCATGGCCGTCCCAATGATCCTATTCAGGATCCAGGATGTTAAAGTCTCCTCCACTAGTAATGGATTCGTCCTCGAATCCGAGTCATATGTTTCATCCAACACAAACTGGTCAAACCAATTTGGAAACTCGGCCTTCATCCTGGCCTCCGTCTCCTAAGTGGTCTCTTCTCGACCATTACAATCCCAAATGACCTTGACCAGATGGATTGTTTTCTTTCTCATTGCTTTTTCCATCCTATCTACGATCCGAACCGGCCTGTTTTCAAAGTTAGGTTCGTATCTAGATCAGATGGTATTTCTGGTATTAAGACGTCCTGATCCGTTAAGCAACTTCCGGAGTTGAGAGATATGGAATACATTATGGAAGGCTTCCATCTCAGATGGTAAGTCCAACTTGTATGCCACACTACCCACTCGTTCTATGACTCTGAACGGCCCCAGGTACCTTGGATCCAATTTCCTTCTACCAGAAATTTGCACTCTCCCTTTAAAGGTAATCTTTTTGAGATAGACCATATCACCCACTGCAAAACTCCAGTTCTTTCCTTCGTTGTCTCGTAGTGTTTTTCTCTGTCCTGTGCGGCTCTC
>NW_022610411.1:0-89046 GCF_000309985.2 Brassica rapa | reverse complement strand
TTCTCACAAAGTGATTCATCCTGGTTTGATTGGAACGACGAAGAAGCGTGCTGTGCTATTCCCAAACTGGGAAACTGGAATCACCTGATTTGAAAGTGGGATAACTTCTTCTAGCCTACTCCTATGAGATTTATTCAACTTCCTGGTGATTCTCCACCACTTTATGTATCCAAATCAAGCTTCTCACAAAGTGATTCATCCTGGTTTGATTGGAACGACGAAGAAGCTGTGCTATTCCCAAACTGGGAAACTGGAATCACCTTATTTGAAAGTGGGATAACTTCTTCATCCCAACTCCTATGAGATTTATTCAACTTCCTGGTGATTCTTCACCACTTTATGTATCCAAATCAAGCTTCTCACAAAGTGATTCATCCTGGTTTGATTGGAACGACGAAAAAGCTGTCCTATTCCCAAATTGGAAAACTGGAATCACCTGATTTGAAAGTGGGATAACTTCTTCATCCCAACTCCTATGAGATTTATTCAACTTCCTGGTGATTCTCCACCACTTTATGTATCCAAATCAAGCTTTTCACAAAGTGATTCATCCTGGTTTGATTGGAACGACGACGAAGAAGCTGTGCTATCCCAAACTGGGAAACTGGAATCACCTGATTTGAAAGTGGGATAACTTCTTCTTGCCAACTCCTATGAGATTTATTCAACTTCCTGGTGATTCTCCACCACTTTATGTATCCAAATCAAGCTTCTCACAAAGAGATTCATCCTGGTTTGATTGGATTGACGAAGAAGTTGTCCTATTCCCAAAACTGGGAAACTGGAATCACCTGATTTGAAAGTGGGATAACTTCTTCATCCCAACTCCTATGAGATTTATTCAACTTCCTGGTGATTCTCCACCACTTTATGTATCCAAATCAAGCTTCTCACAAAGTGATTCATCCTGGTTTGATTGGAACGACAAAGAAGCTGTGCTATTCCCAAACTGGGAAACTGGAATCACCTGATTTGAAAGTGGGATAACTTCTTCTTGCCAACTCCTATGAGATTTATTCAACTTCCTGGTGATTCTCCACCACTTTATGTATCCAAATCAAGCTTCTCACAAAGTGATTCATCCTGGTTTGATTGGAACGACGAAGAAGCTGTCCTATTCCTAAACTGGGAAACTGGAATCACCTGATTTGAAAGTGGGATAACTTCTTCATCCCAACTCCTATGAGATTTATTCAACTTCCTGGTGATTCTCCACCACTTTATGTATCCAAATCAAGCTTCTCACAAAGTGATTCATCCTGGTTTGATTGGAAAGACGAAGAAGCTGTGCTATTCCCAAACTGGGAAACTGGAATCACCTGATTTGAAAGTGGGATAACTTCTTCTTGCCAACTCCTATGAGATTTATTCAACTTCCTGGTGACTCTCCACCACTTTATGTATCCAAATCAAGCTTCTCTCTAAGTGATTCATCCTGGTTTGATTGGAACGACGAAGAAGCTGTGCTATTCCCAAACTGGGAAACTGGAATCACCTGATTTGAAAGTGGAATAACTTCTTCACCCCAACTCCTATGAGATTTATTCAACTTCCTGGTGATTCTCCACCACTTTATGTATCCAAATCAAGCTTCTCTCTAAGTGATTCATCCTGGTTTGATTGGAACGACGAAGAGGTTGTCCTATTCCCAAACTGGGAAACTGGAATCACCTGATTTGAAAGTGGGATAACTTCTTCATCCCAACTCCTATGAGATTTATTCAACTTCCTGGTGATTCTCCACCACTTTATGTATCCAAAACAAGCTTCTCACAAAGTGATTCATCCTGGTTTGATTGGAACGACGAAGAAGCTGTCCTATTCCCAAACTGGGAAACTGGAATCACCTGATTTGAAAGTGGTACTTAACTTCTCATCCCAACTCCTATGAGATTTATTCAACTTCCTGGTGATTCTCCACCACTTTATGTATCCAAATCAAGCTTCTCACAAAGTGATTCATCCTGGTTTGATTGGAACGACGAGAAGAAGTGTCCTATTCCCAAACTGGGAAACTGGAATCACCTGATTTGAAAGTGGGATAACTTCTTCATCCCAACTCCTATGAGATTTATTCAACTTCTGGTGATTCTCCACCACTTTATGTATCCAAATCAAGCTTCTCACAAAGAGATTCATCCTGGTTTGATTGGAACGACAAATAAGCTGTTCTATTCCCAAACTGGGAAACTGGAATCACCTGATTTGAAAGTGGGATAACTTCTTCATCCCAACTCCTATGAGATTTATTCAACTTCCTGGTGATTCTCCACCACTTTATGTATCCGAATCAAGCTTCTCACAAAGTCATTCATCCTGGTTTGATTGGAATGACGAAAAAGCTGTGCGATTCCCAAACTGGGAAACTGGAATCACCTGATTTGAAAGTGGGATAACTTCTTCTTGCCAACTCCTATGAGATTTATTCAACTTCCTGGTGATTCTCCACCACTTTATGTATCCAAATCAAGCTTCTCACAAAGTGATTCATCCTGGTTTGATTGGAACGACGAAGAAGCTGTGCTATTCCCAAACTGGGAAACTGGAATCACCTGATTTGAAAGTGGGATAACTTCTTCATCCCAACTCCTATGAGATTTATTCAACTTCCTGGTGATTCTCCACCACTTTATGTATCCAAATCAAGCTTCTCACAAAGTGATTCATCCTGGTTTGATTGGAACGACGAAAGAAGCTGTGCTTTGGGAAACCACCTGGGATCTTCTTCTTGCCAACTCCTATGAGATTTATTCAACTTCCTGGTGATTCTCAACCACTTTATGTATCCAAATCAAGCTTCTTACAAAGTGATTCATCCTGGTTTGATTGGAACGACGAAGAAGCTGTTATATCCCCAACTTGGGAAACTGGAATCACCTGATTTGAAAGTGGGATAACTTCTTCATCCCAACTCCTATGAGATTTATTCAACTTCCTGGTTATTCTCCACCACTTTATGAATCCAAATAAAGCTTCTCACAAAGTGATTCATCCTGGTTTGATTGGAACGACGAAGAAGCTGTGCTGTTTCCAAATCTGGGAAACTGGAATAACCTGATTTGAAAGTGGGATAACTTCTTCGTCCCAACTCCTATGGGATTTATTCAACTTCCTGGTGATTCTCCACCACATTATGTATCCAAATCAAGCTTCTTACAAAGTGATTCATCCTGGTTTGATTGGAACGACGAAGAAGTTGTGCTATTCCCAAACTGGGAAACTGGAATCACCTGATTTGAAAGTGGGATAACTTCTTCATCCCAACTCCTATGAGATTTATTCAACTTCCTGGTGATTCTCCACCACTTTATGTATCCAAATCAAGCTTCTCACAAAGTGATTCATCCTGGTTTGATTGGAAAGACGAAGAAGCTGTGCTATTTCCCAAACTGGGAAACTGGAATCACCTGATTTGAAAGTGGGATAACTTCTTCATGCCAACTCCTACGAGATTTATTCAACTACCTGGTGATTCTCCACCACTTTATGTATGCAAATCAAGATTCTCACAAAGAGATTCATCCTGATTTGATTGGAAGGACGAATAAGCTGTCCTATTCCCAAACTGGAAAACTGGAATCACCTGATTTGAAAGTGGGATAACTTCTTCATCCCAACTCCTATGAGATTTATTCAACTTCCTGGTGATTCTCCACCACTTTATGTATCCAAATCAAGCTTCTCACAAAGAGATTCATCCTGGTTTGATTGGAACGACGAAGAAGGTGTGCTATTCCCAAACTGGGAAACTGGAATCACCTGATTTGAAAGTGGGATAACTTCTTCTTGCCAACTCCTATGAGATTTATTCAACTTCCTGGTGTTTCTCCACCACTTTATGTATCCAAATCAAGCTTCTCACAAAGTGATTCATCCTGGTTTGATTGGAACGACGAAGAAGCTGTGCTATTCCCAAACTGGGAAACTGGAATCACCTGATTTGAAAGTGGGATAACTTCTTCTTGCCAACTCCTATGAGATTTATTCAACTTCCTGGTGATTCTCCACCACTTTATGTATCCAAATCAAGCTTCTAACAAAGTGATTCATCCTGGTTTGATTGGAACGACGAATAAGCTGCCCTATTCCCAAACTGGGAAACTGGAATCACCTGATTTGAAAGTGGGATAACTTCTTCATCCCAACTCCTATGAGATTTATTCAACTTCCTGGTGATTCTCCACCACTTTATGTATCCAAATCAAGCTTCTCACAAAGTGATTCATCCTGGTTTGATTGGAACGACGAAGAAGCTGTGCTATTCCCAAACTGGGAAACTGGAATCACCTGATTTGAAAGTGGGAATATTTCTTCTTGCCAACTCCTATGAGATTTATTCAACTTCCTGGTGATTCTCCACCACTTTATGTATCCAAATCAAGCTTCTCACAAAGTGATTCATCCTTGTTTGATTGGAACGACGAAGAAGCTGTGTTATTCCCAAACTGGGAAACTGGAATCACCTGATTTGAAAGTGGGATAACTTCTTCATCCCAACTACTATGAAGTTTATTCAACTTCCTGGTGATTCTCCACCACTTTATGTATCCAAATCAAGCTTCTCACAAAGTGATTCATCCTGGTTTGATTGGAAAGACGAAGAAGCTGTGCTATTCCCAAACTGGGAAACTGGAATCACCTGATTTGAAAGTGGGATAAATTCTTCTTGCCAACTCCTATGAGATTTATTCAACTTCCTGGTGTTTCTCCACCACTTTATGTATCCAAATCAAGCTTCTCACAAAGTGATTCATCCAGGTTTGATTGGAACGACGAAGAAGCTGTGCTATTCCCAAACTGGGAAACTGGAATCACCTGATTTGAAAGTGGGATAACTTCTTCTTGCCAACTCCTATGAGATTTATTCAACTTCCTGGTGATTCTCCACCACTTTATGTATCCAAATCAAGCTTCTCACAAAGTGATTCATCCTGGTTTGATTGGAACGACGAATAAGCTGCCCTATTCCCAAACTGGGAAACTGGAATCACCTGATTTGAAAGTGGGATAACTTCTTCATCCCAACTCCTATGAGATTTATTCAACTTCCTGGTGATTCTCCACCACTTTATGTATCCAAATCAAGCTTCTCACAAAGTGATTCATCCTGGTTTGATTGGAACGACGAATAAGCTGCCCTGTTCCCAAACTGGGAAACTGGAATCACCTGATTTGAAAGTGGTATAACTTCTTCATCCCAACTCCTATGAGATTTATTCAACTTCCTGGTGATTCTCCACCACTTTATGTATCCAAATCAAGCTTCTCACAAAGTGATTCATCCTGGTTTGATTGGAACGACGAGTAAGCTGCCCTATTCCCAAACTGGGAAACTGGAATCACCTGATTTGAAAGTGGGATAACTTCTTCATCCCAACTCCTATGAGATTTATTCAACTTCCTGGTGATTCTCCACCACTTTATGTATCCAAATCAATCTTCTCACAAAGAGATTCATCCAGGTTTGATTGGAACGACAAATAAGCTGTCCTATTCCCAAACTGGGAAACTGGAATCACCTGATTTGAAAGTGGGATAACTTCTTCATCCCAACTCCTATGAGATTTATTCAACTTCCTGGTGATTCTCCACCACTTTATGTATCCAAATCAAGCTTCTCACAAAGTGATTCATCCTGGTTTGATTGGAAACACGAAGAAGCTGTGCTATTCCCAAACTGGGAAACTGGAATCACCTGATTTGAAAGTGGGATAACTTCTTCTTGCCAATTCCTATGAGATTTATTCAACTTCCTGGTGTTTCTCCACCACTTTGTGTATCCAAACCAAGCTTCTCACAAAGAGATTCAACCAGGTTTGATTGGAACGACGAAGAAGCTGTGATATTCCCAAACTGGGAAACTGGAATCACCTGATTTAAAAGTGGGATAACTTCTTCATCCCAACTCCTATGAGATTTATTCAACTTCCTGGTGATTCTCCACCACTTTATGTATCCAAATCAAGTTTCTCACAAAGTGATTCATCCTGTTTTGATTAAAACGACGAAGAAGCTGTGCCTTTCCCAAACTGGGAAACTGGAATAACCTGATTTGAAAGTGGGGTCACTTCTTCTTGCCAACTCCTATGAGATTTATTCAACTTCCTGGTGATTCTCCACCACTTTATGTATCCAAATCAAGCTTCTCACAAAGAGATTCATCCAGGTTTGATTGGAACGACGAATAAGCTGTCTTATTCCCAAACTGGGAAACTGGAATCACCTAATTTGAAAGTGGGATAACTTCTTCATCCCAACTCCTATGAGATTTATTCAACTTCCTGGTTATTATCCACCACTTTATGTATCCAAATCAAGCTTCTCACAAAGTGATTCATCCTGGTTTGATTGGAACGACGAAGAAGCTGTGCTATTTCCAAATTGGGAAACTGGAATCACCTGATTTGAAAGTGGGATAACTTCTTCATCACAACTCCTATGAGATTTATTCAACTTCCTGGTGATTCTCCACCACTTTATGTATCCAAATCAAGCTTCTCACAAAGTGATTCATCCTGGTTTGATTGGAACGACGAGTAGCTGCCCTATTCCCAAACTGGGAAACTGGAATCACCTGATTTGAAAGTGGGATAACTTCTTCATCCCAACTCCTATGAGATTTATTCAACTTCCTGGTGATTCTCCACCACTTTATGTATCCAAATCAAGCTTCTCACAAAGTGATTCATCCTGGTTTGATTGGAAAGACGAAGAAGCTGTGCTATTTCCAAACTGGGAAACTGGAATCACCTGATTTGAAAGTGGAATAACTTCTTCTTGCCTACTCCTATGAGATTTATTCAAGTTCCTGGTGATTCTTCACCACTCTATGTATCCAAATCAAGCTTCTCACAAAGAGATTCATCCAGGTTTGATTGGAACGACGAATAAGCTGTCCTATTCTCAAACTGGAAAACTGGAATCACCTGATTTGAAAGTGGGATAACTTCTTCATCCCAACTCCTATGAGATTTATTCAACTTCCTGGTGATTCTCCACCACTTTATGTATCCAAATCAAGCTTCTCACAAAGTGATTCATCCTGGTTTGATTGGAACGACGAATAAGCTGCCCTGTTCCCAAACTGGGAAACTGGAATCACCTGATTTGAAAGTGGTATAACTTCTTCATCCCAACTCCTATGAGATTTATTCAACTTCCTGGTGATTCTCCACCACTTTATGTATCCAAATCAAGCTTCTCACAAAGTGATTCATCCTGGTTTGATTGGAACGACGAGTAAGCTGCCCTATTCCCAAACTGGGAAACTGGAATCACCTGATTTGAAAGTGGGATAACTTCTTCATCCCAACTCCTATGAGATTTATTCAACTTCCTGGTGATTCTCCACCACTTTATGTATCCAAATCAATCTTCTCACAAAGAGATTCATCCAGGTTTGATTGGAACGACAAATAAGCTGTCCTATTCCCAAACTGGGAAACTGGAATCACCTGATTTGAAAGTGGGATAACTTCTTCATCCCAACTCCTATGAGATTTATTCAACTTCCTGGTGATTCTCCACCACTTTATGTATCCAAATCAAGCTTCTCACAAAGTGATTCATCCTGGTTTGATTGGAAACACGAAGAAGCTGTGCTATTCCCAAACTGGGAAACTGGAATCACCTGATTTGAAAGTGGGATAACTTCTTCTTGCCAATTCCTATGAGATTTATTCAACTTCCTGGTGTTTCTCCACCACTTTGTGTATCCAAACCAAGCTTCTCACAAAGAGATTCAACCAGGTTTGATTGGAACGACGAAGAAGCTGTGCTATTCCCAAACTGGGAAACTGGAATCACCTGATTTGAAAGTGGGATAACTTCTTCATCCCAACTCCTATGAGATTTATTCAACTTCCTGGTGATTCTCCACCACTTTATGTATCCAAATCAAGCTTCTCACAAAGTGATTCATCCTGTTTTGATTGGAACGACGAAGAAGCTGTGCCTTTCCCAAACTGGGAAACTGGAATAACCTGATTTGAAAGTGGGGTCACTTCTTCTTGCCAACTCCTATGAGATTTATTCAACTTCCTGGTGATTCTCCACCACTTTATGTATCCAAATCAAGCTTCTCACAAAGAGATTCATCCAGGTTTGATTGGAACGACGAATAAGCTGTCTTATTCCCAAACTGGGAAACTGGAATCACCTAATTTGAAAGTGGGATAACTTCTTCATCCCAACTCCTATGAGATTTATTCAACTTCCTGGTTATTATCCACCACTTTATGTATCCAAATCAAGCTTCTCACAAAGTGATTCATCCTGGTTTGATTGGAACGACGAAGAAGCTGTGCTATTTCCAAACTGGGAAACTGGAATCACCTGATTTGAAAGTGGGATAACTTCTTCATCACAACTCCTATGAGATTTATTCAACTTCCTGGTGATTCTCCACCACTTTATGTATCCAAATCAAGCTTCTCACAAAGTGATTCATCCTGGTTTGATTGGAACGACGAGTAAGCTGCCCTATTCCCAAACTGGGAAACTGGAATCACCTGATTTGAAAGTGGGATAACTTCTTCATCCCAACTCCTATGAGATTTATTCAACTTCCTGGTGATTCTCCACCACTTTATGTATCCAAATCAAGCTTCTCACAAAGTGATTCATCCTGGTTTGATTGGAAAGACGAAGAAGCTGTGCTATTTCCAAACTGGGAAACTGGAATCACCTGATTTGAAAGTGGAATAACTTCTTCTTGCCTACTCCTATGAGATTTATTCAAGTTCCTGGTGATTCTTCACCACTCTATGTATCCAAATCAAGCTTCTCACAAAGAGATTCATCCAGGTTTGATTGGAACGACGAATAAGCTGTCCTATTCTCAAACTGGAAAACTGGAATCACCTGATTTGAAAGTGGGATAACTTCTTCATCCCAACTCCTATGAGATTTATTCAACTTCCTGGTGATTCTCCACCACTTTATGTATCCAAATCAAGCTTCTCACAAAGAGATTCATCCTGGTTTGATTGGAACGACGAAGAAGGTGTGCTATTCCCAAACTGGGAAACTGGAATCACCTGATTTGAAAGTGGGATAACTTCTTCTTGCCAACTCCTATGAGATTTATTCAACTTCCTGGTGTTTCTCCACCAGTTTATGTATCCAAATCAAGCTTCTCACAAAGTGATTCATCCAGGTTTGATTGGAACGACGAAGAAGCTGTGCTATTCCCAAACTGGGAAACTGAAATCACCTGATTTGAAAGTGGGATAACTTCTTCTTGCCAACTCCTATGAGATTTATTTAACTTCCTGGTGATTCTCCACCACTTTATGTATCCAAATCAAGCTTCTAACAAAGTGATTCATCCTGGTTTGATTGGAACGACGAATAAGCTGCCCTATTCCCAAACTGGGAAACTGGAATCACCTGATTTGAAAGTGGGATAACTTCTTCATCCCAACTCCTATGAGGTTTATTCAACTTCCTGGTGATTCTCCACCACTTTATGTATCCAAATCAAGCTTCTCACAAAGTGATTCATCCTGGTTTGATTGGAAAGACGAAGAAGCTGTGCTATTCCCAAACTGGGAAACTGGAATCACCTGATTTGAAAGTGGGATATATTCTTCTTGCCAACTCCTATGAGATTTATTCAACTTCCTGGTGTTTCTCCACCACTTTATGTATCCAAATCAAGCTTCTCACAAAGTGATTCATCCAGGTTTGATTGGAACGACGAAGAAGCTGTGCTATTCCCAAACTGGGAAACTGGAATCACCTGATTTGAAAGTGGGATAACTTCTTCTTGCCAACTCCTATGAGATTTATTCAACTTCCTGGTGATTCTCCACCACTTTATGTATCCAAATCAAGCTTCTCACAAAGTGATTCATCCTGGTTTGATTGGAACGACGAATAAGCTGCCCTATTCCCAAACTGGGAAACTGGAATCACCTGATTTGAAAGTGGGATAACTTCTTCATCCCAACTCCTATGAGATTTATTCAACTTCCTGGTGATTCTCCACCACTTTATGTATCCAAATCAAGCTTCTCACAAAGTGATTCATCCTGGTTTGATTGGAAAGACGAAGAAGCTGTGCTATTCCCAAACTGGGAAACTGGAATCACCTGATTTGAAAGTGGGATAACTTCTTCTTGCCAACACCTATGAGATTTATTCAACTTCCTGGTGATTCTCCACCACTTTATGTATCCACATCAAGCTTCTCACAAAGAGATTCATCCAGGGTTGATTGGAACGACGAATAAGCTGTCCTATTCCCAAACTGGGAAACTGGAATCACCTGATTTGAAAGTGGGATGACTTCTTCATCCCAACTCCTATGAGATTTATTCAACTTCCTGGTGATTCTTGTTAAGATGAGTTTTGTATATGAGAAGAGATGACTTGAGGAGCTAAGGGTAATGGAGTTAGTAGAGGATTGTATCCAGTATATTGAACTGAAGAGAAGATAGAGCTTGTACAATAATAGGGCAAGCTCTAGAAGATGTCAAGAAGAGTTCAATCAAGCTTCAGAAGTGTTCTGAAGTAGTTATCTTGTGAAGTTAAGTCTAGGGAAGACTTAGACTGATCATGTGAAGGCTTTGGTGGAGTTAGAGAGAAGATGGTCCAAGGTGCAATTATAGGGCAGCCTTGTACGGCCTGGTACGGCCAAGGGCGAACTAAAGAAGATGGTGGATTGACCAAAGAAGTGAGAAAGAGTGTTGGGCAAATATAGGGCGAGTGGTACGGACAGGAGGTCCGTACCATCGACCGTACTGCCAATCATCTCGCCAACACATCCGGTTTAAGCAGTGTTGAAGAAGTGCAAAGTCTGGGCGTGTTTATCTTGGCTATGAGGACCGTTGGGAGCTACAGGAAACAAAGGGAATATCCCTTAGGATCAGAGTGATCCAAGAGACAGGCTGGAAAGAGAAAAGCACTTTACCTTTCCAGCCTGTTGAAGCTTACATGATCCAAGAGAGCTTGGTGGTTATTCTAGAAGAGGAAGCAACCTGTTGAGAAGTATGATGAAGGATGAAGAAGCAATGTCCAAGGCGGCGTCAAGTGTTGAGGTGATTGGAGAGTGGCTGAAGCATCCTCATGTAGCTCAAGCAACAAGGTGGCGACTCTAGAAGAGGAAGAAGAAGCAGCCAAGACTCAGTAAGAGAAGTTGTATCTCTAAGAAGAGGCTGATCTGGTGTGTCCGAGCACTTCAACCTAACAAGAGGTTAGGTGAAAGGGGGAGAGACCAAGATTAGGCAGTAAGGAGAGTACAAGGCGTGGGATGATTGTAGAGGCCATGATCCAGAGTCTTTGTGTCCCTTACATTGTTGGTAAGGCACAAAGACTCACTGGCCAAGCCCTAGGCCTTGGAGACTTTACTCTTTTTCCCTCATCAAGGTTTTGTCCCAAAGGGTTTTCCTTGGTGAGGTTTTTAATGAGGAAGTTCTTCAAGGTTCCAAACTTGACTTAGGATCAGCTAGAGTCAAGCTTGAGAGGGAGTGTTAACTTGAAGAGAAGAAGTGGAGAAGCAAAAGTGATGAGTTGAGTTGGTGCTTGTGCAAAGACATGGCAAGATCTTCAGAGATTGTATGTTAAGGCTTTGGGAGAGTCTTAAGGCTTCAGAAGTGGTCTGATGAGTGTGCAAAGATAGGGTTAAGTCCAGGAGGGACTTAGACACCATTTAGAGAAGATTTGGGTCAGACAGTAACTCCAAAGTTACCACAGTAACTTTGGAGAGTTACCACAGTAAGATTGGAGAAGTTTGGGCAAGTTGGTGTAAAAGTGAATAGTGAATCACTAGTCACTATTCAGGTTGACTATTCACTATTTGGGTCACTATTCAGGATGTGAAGAGTGTGCATAGTATATGGATAAGGCACCAAGGTTTAAATCTAGTCAAAGGGAATCAAGAAGATGCTTTGTGGAGGCAAACAACCAATGGGAGCTTCCTTGTGTGTGATTGGCTAGTTCTGGTCTTGGACAGGCTGTCTCTTGCTGTAAAGAGAAGGGAGCCACGACCATGAACCTGGACAGATGCATGGGAAGATTAGGAGGAGCCTAAGGAGAGCCAATCACAAGCAAGGAGCCAGCTTGCCTTGGTTTGAATTAAAGTGAGCCAGCTTAGCTTATCCAATCAGCACACATCACTCAGATTACAACAAGACCAACTCATCCTCACAATCCATTCCTCTTAAGTTATTTCTATCCATTAGATATAGGTTTATGAGTTTGCAAGAGTGTAAAACCTATATAAAGACCCTCATGGGCGTTTGTAACTCTCTTAAGAGAGTATGGGGGTTTTTCTCCTTCCTTGATCAGATTCTTAATCTACCCCTTTCTTAGTCTCTAATCTCTTAATCTCTCTAAGTCTCTTTGTTTCTGATTCAAGTTCATACTAGTTTCATCAGACCTCTTATTCAACTAGCTCAAGACCTTATTCTTTGCCTCTAATGGCTTCTCATACACATACACAGCCAGAGCTCTCAAATCTCATATGGTATCAGAGCCAGGTTCATCAGAACCTGAGCTGAGCTTCCGTAAATCCACAGCTCTCATCTCAGCTCAAACCAAACCCTTGAAGACATTACCAGCCAAGTTCAGTTCTTGAAGAAAAAAGAAGCTTGAAGCGTGGAGTGTTCTCCTTATCTCTCAACCGTGCCTGTCTTTACCTGATGGAGAGTGTCTCTTTGGAAGCAGAGGAGGATGGAGAGGCGTCATGAACCTCAAGCCAAAGCTCCTTGTCCAAGAGCTTATCACATCCGGATACAAGAAAGATGAAGCTAAGAGAAGCCGGTTTGAAGTATGAAGAAAGGAGGGGTCTTTGGGTGTGAGAAACAAGAAGGAGGCCATGGACTGAAGGAGAAGGAGGTGGGTGACGATCCAGACTCCTAAATCCAACCAAATCATGGCCAGATTGCCTTTGGAGGCTTAAGGAACCAACCTGGTTCCTTGTGTAAGCTATTACTATCCCTTCTTGATAATGAGCTTGTGTTGTGTTATTGCCTGGTTATTGTGATGTGTATTGATTGAAAAACCTGAGGATAATGTGTGATTGCTAAATATAATTAGTTGAATCTGTCCCAGGATGATTTAAAGGCATGTTTAGTGTTTAAAGAGTAAAATGCTTGCTCCTGTTAAGTAATGAGTTTGCTAAAGGTGAAATGATATTGTTTGAAGCTCATGAACTGAAAACAGACTGAAAGTAATGCATTGTCTGATGATAAGTGGTTATAGTAATGCTTAGCCTAAGTTATAAATGAATGTGTGATGGATTGTATTGTTGCATTCATGAATTAAAACTGATTAAGGTTAGTGCATACTGTCAAATGGCTGTCATACATTGAAGCATTAGATTCATGTCTAAATGCTGAGTAAAGAAGCTTTAAAAATTGCCTAAGTAGCTTGTATTGAATCTGTTAGGATCATGCTAGTGCTTAGAGAGTTTGCTTGCAAATATTAGAACTTGAAAATGTCTAGTTTAATCTGTTGCATTGCTTAAAGACATTGGTGTTCAAACTTGATGATGCATCAAGGGTTGACCCAATGCACTTGTGTCTTATCTTTGCTGGAGTTTGAGTGATGTTTCAGGTTCACAAGAGGTGTTCTTGGTTCACCATCCATCCGAGTTGAAAGAGGAAGACTTTGCCCATTGTGTGGAGCAATGGAGAGTTGAGAGAGAAGTGGTGATGCGCCACTGGTGTGAAGTGTCACTGAAGCTCACTTGCAAGCTTGGACCTATACTCAATCCAAGCTTGAGGAGGGGAGTTTAGTGAGCTTCCAAGCGATCCAAGAAGTCCATTGCAAGCATCTGAAGAAGGAGCCATCCGGGCTTAGGCTGTGGCGAGTCTATTCAAGAGAGTACTCAAACTAAGACAGAGTACTCTTGGCTGTGAGAAGATGAAGGCAACTCTATCAAGGCGGCTTCTAGTGTGAAGTGATTGGAGAGATAGCTGAAGCTTCCACAAGCATTCCATGAAGATGGCAAGATCAGAAGAGGAGCGGCAATGGTGTGTGTGTGAGGATCATGAAGCAATCCATTCAAGCTTGTTCCTGTGAGAGTCTCAAGCTTGAGGGGGAGTGTTGAAGCTTACATGATCCAAGAGAGCTTGGTGGTTATTCTAGAAGAGGAAGCAACCTGTTGAGAAGTATGATGAAGGATGAAGAAGCAATGTCCAAGGCGGCGTCAAGTGTTGAGGTGATTGGAGAGTGGCTGAAGCATCCTCATGTAGCTCAAGCAACAAGGTGGCGACTCTAGAAGAAGAAGAAGCAGCCAAGACTCAGTAAGAGAAGTTGTATCTCTAAGAAGAGGCTGATCTGGTGTGTCCGAGCACTTCAACCTAACAAGAGGTTAGGTGAAAGGGGGAGAGACCAAGATTAGGCAGTAAGGAGAGTACAAGGCGTGGGATGATTGTAGAGGCCATGATCCAGAGTCTTTGTGTCCCTTACATTGTTGGTAAGGCACAAAGACTCACTGGCCAATCCCTAGGCCTTGGAGACTTTACTCTTTTTCCCTCATCAAGGTTTTGTCCCAAAGGGTTTTCCTTGGTGAGGTTTTTAATGAGGAAGTTCTTCAAGGTTCCAAGCTTTACTGAGGATCAGCTAGAGTCAAGCTTGAGAGGGAGTGTTAACTTGAAGAGAAGAAGTGGAGAAGCAAAAGTGATGAGTTGAGTTGGTGCTTGTGCAAAGACATGGCAAGATCTTCAGAGATTGTATGTTAAGGCTTTGGGAGAGTCTTAAGGCTTCAGAAGTGGTCTGATGAGTGTGCAAAGATAGGGTTAAGTCCAGGAGGGACTTAGACACCGTTTAGAGAAGATTTGGGTCAGACAGTAACTCCAAAGTTACCACAGTAACTTTGGAGAGTTACCACAGTAAGATTGGAGAAGTTTGGGCAAATTGGTGTAAAAGTGAATAGTGAATCACTAGTCACTATTCAGGTTGACTATTCACTATTTGGGTCACTATTCAGGATGTGAAGAGTGTGCATAGTATATGGATAAGGCACCAAGGTTTGAATCTAGTCAAAGGGAATCAAGAAGATGCTTTGTGGCGGCAAACAACCAATGGGAGCTTCCTTGTGTGTGATTGGCTAGTTCTGGTCTTGGACAGGCTGTCTCTTGCTGTAAAGAGAAGGGAGCCACGACCATGAACCTGGACAGATGCATGGGAAGATTAGGAGGAGCCTAAGGAGAGCCAATCACAAGCAAGGAGCCAGCTTGCCTTAGTTTGAATTAAAGTGAGCCAGCTTAGCTTATCCAATCAGCACACATCACTCAGATTACAACAAGACCAACTCATCCTCACCATCCATTCCTCTTAAGTTATTTCTATCCATTAGATATAGGTTTATGAGTTTGCAAGAGTGTAAAACCTATATAAAGACCCTCATGGGCGTTTGTAACTCTCTTAAGAGAGTATGGGGGTTTTCCCCATCTCCTTCATAAATATAAAAGTGTGTTCTTGATCAGATTCTCTTAATCTACCCCTTTCTTAGTCTCTAATCTCTTAATCTCTCTAAGTCTCTTTGTTTCTGATTCAAGTTCATACTTGTTTCATCAGACCTCTTATTCAACTAGCTCAAGACCTTATTCTTTGCCTCTAATGGCTTCTCATACACATACACAGCCAGAGCTCTCAAATCTCATACAGCCACCTTTCCACACAAGTCCATCTTAGCCTTTCATTCAAAATGGCTCAATCCCACCTTCCATTCAGTCAAGGCACGACCACACTTTCCAGCTAGCATCAAGACCAGTCTACTCTCATCCTAGCCATCCATTCTATCATTTATTTACAACCTTAGGATGTAGGGTTTAGGAGTGTAATGTAAAGGCATATAAAAGCCTTGTATATGTGATTGTAACCAATTAAGTGAGAAAGGGGGTTTCCCTTCTCCTTCTCTAATCTGAAACACTTTCTCTTAGTCTCTCTAGTCTCTCATCCTGAATCTCTTTACACGTTCTCAGTCTTGTTACTAATCTCTTAAACACTTAGACACACAAACACTCATTAAACTTCCTTTCTCTCAAATCGCTTCCAAGCTCTCTCTCTTTACCCATTTGGGTTTCATACACACATACAACCTGAGTACTCTTAAATCTCATATGGTATCAGAGCCAGGTTCATTAGAACTTGGTTCCAGCTTCCGCTAAGCTCAAAGCTCACTCCCATGCCATTTCCAAACCAAGAAGAGGCTTCATGTTCATTTGGCTGTTCAACCTCTTCAAGAAAAAGGTGTGCTCATCAATGGCATCCAGAAGCTGTTATTGGTCGTTCTCCACTCTCTCATGGTCGTCCTGAAGAAAGAAGGCCATTGGAAGCATGTCCAAGCCATTCCCATTCACTGTCCAAGAAGTAAGGTGAAAGCTTTCAACTTGTACCTGGTATGGAGACTCAAAAAATGAAGAGAGGAGGTGTCTTAGGCATGGTGGGTTCAAGAGAAAGGTCCATGAAAGAAGGAGATGTAAAAGTTGACACCAACAGCTCGGATCTTCCCATGTACTAAGGAGTTTCAAGGAACTAACACTAGTTCCTTGGCTGTAAGGAAATCTCTTTCTCTTTTATAAAGCTTGAGTGTATGAACAGGTTGTGATGTTGTGATGTGATTGGAAACCTGAGGATTGTTTAAAAGATTGCTAAAATGAAGTTGCTTTAGAATCTGTCCCAGGATACTTTAAGAGTCTTGTTTGGGTAGTGAAGTTGTTTAGTATGCTTAGCTCCGGTTCATAGTGATGCTTGTTGTGATTAATTCAATCTGCTTACATACATGGAGTGAAACCGAATTTAAAGCTGTTGCATATAGTCTTGTGGCTGTCTTACATTGAAGTATTAGATTCATGTTTAAGTATTGAGTAAAGAAGCTCTCAAGAGTGCCTAAGTAACTTGTCTTGAATCTGTTAGGATCTTACTTGCACTTAGAGATTTAGCGTGCAAAGAATAGAACTTGATAATGCCTTGTGTCTATCTGTTGCATTGCTTGTGATATTGGGAATCAAACTTGATAATTTATTAATCAAGATTTGACATCAATACTATCGAAAATGGTTAAATGCTTAATGTCAGTTCTAAATTAACTTGTCTTGTTAAGATGATAGATTATATTATCTAATCATGCTTGCTTTCATGAGTTAGAAACTGATTATGATTAATGCATACTGCCTTGTATTGTTGCAGTTAGATTAAAATCTAAGTTGCATAAAATTGCCTAAATACTTTGACTTGAATCTGATAAGGTCTTGCTTAGTATTTAGAGAATGGTTGCTTGCATTGATAAGAACTTGACATTGTCTTGATTCTATATAAAGTTATAAAGCTTGAGACATTGGTGATCAAACTTGATGAAGTCAAGGATTGATCCCAATGCAATTGTGACTTATCTTTGCTAGAGTTTGAGTGATGTTTCAGGTTCACAAAAGGTGTTCCTAGTCCATCATCAAGTCCGAGTTGAAAGAATGATGCCCATTGTGTGTACAATGGAGAGGTGTTACAAGAAGGGAGAAGCACAGATGGTTGTAAAACTCACTGGTGTTCTTCTCCTTAACATTGCAAGTACCTGAAGAAGAAGCTAACCGGGTCTAGGCAGTGGCGTGCCTATTCAAGAGAGTGCTCAAACTAAGACAGAGCACTCTTGGCTGTGTGAAGAAAAAGGCTACTCTATCAAGGTGGCTTCTATTGTGAGGTGATTGAAGAAGTAGCTGAAGCATCCACAAGCATTCCATCATGGTGGCAAATTCAGAAGGGTGATTGCAATAAGAGAAGAAGAAGAAGTGAGGATTCAAGTGGCAACTTTAAGAACCACTCCTCATCACCTTAAACAAGGGAGTAAACCTAGTCTCATCTATCTTAATATGTCTTGATAGGTTTATCTCCTGATTATACTATGTGCTTTCCCTAATTCCATTAAGAGTTTATAGCTTCTAAGTAGAATGTCTAGGCTAATTGCACTGAAATTGTTTTGCTGCTGCATTGTCTTATTGATAGTAAGTAATGTCTAAAGTCCCAGAATTTCTTGTTCTGTTTATTTGCATTGTCTTGGGTGTTGTCAAAGCTTGAATCATCATGAATGTGTTGTAGAATTGAGTAGAATGTCTCTGCTGCTTGCATCATGATTGATAAGTTATTTTGCATACATAAGCATATCTCATACTGTCTAAGTTCAATCCTAGTGTTATCTGATGCTATTGCCTATGTTTAATCCATCAATGAAAGTCTTGCATCAATTAGAAATTGTCTAAGTTGCTTGCATCATTGGTTCTGATTGAAACTGTTGTGCAGCGCTTTAATATTACTCATGGATTGAACCTGTTGCATTCATATAGCTAATGCTTTAAGGTTGTGCATTCATGTAGTAATGCATTTAAAAATGAGCCTAAATTGCAAATGCACTGATGTAAGCTTGCATTGCATTTAGAGAAATTAAAATCTGCTTGTTAGCATCTAATGTCTTGTAGGATTTAGAAGTATGTCTAAGCTACTTGAATCATTGGCCTTAATAAATCTAGTAAGCATAAGCATGAATTGAGTCACGCTTGTTGCCTTGATTGCATAAAGTATCATCTAGTCTTGTGTTCATTTGGATTGAATCTGTTTCATTCATATAGTTAGTGTGTAACCTAATGCATTCATCTATTGTTGCATTTAAAAAAACTGAATTGAACCTAAAAAGATCAGTATATTGTTGAAAGTATACATTGTCTTTGCATAGTCTTGTCTTGATTGTCTAGCTTGTTTCAAGTATCATACATTATTGTGGCATTGGTGATCAAACAGGATGGATGATCTTGGTTTGATCCCAATGGGATGATCTGATCTTGCATTGAGTTGTGGTGGTGTTAGGTACACAAGGGAAGTGATACATGTAACTCGCCATCAACCAAGAATGTAGAGACAAAGGTCTTGTGCCATTACATATCATCACTTGGACATGTTAGTCCATATTCTACAGGAAGTGTAGTGTGATTGATTATGCAATGAGAGATGGCCATTGCATAATACCATTGGACATATCTAGTCCTTAGTCTACAGGAAGTGTAGCATGGGTCATTATGCAATGAGAGATGTGTCTTGTGAGACTCTCTTTGGTGATTCAAACACCCTAATTCCTGGTTAAGGAAGAGAGAAAACTCACAAGAAGAAAGCTATCATAAAAGATGATAGTTATTAGACCATGGAGATGCGATCATCACAAGCTTAGCTCCTTCTAGTCTTGGTTCTAAGCTTGAGGGGGAGTCTTAATGCATATGATCCATGGTCAGTAACAAGTCTTTGCAAAGACTTCTACAAGGATCATCAACCGGACCAAGTCAGTGGCGTGTCTAGGCAAGAGGCTGTTCAGAGCAGTCTTGGCGAGTGAGGAAGAAGGCTTTCCATCAATGCGGCCTCAATGAGAGGTCATTGAGGAGAAGCCGATGAATCCAAGAATCCATTCTGCCTTTCAAAGAAGTTGGTGATACCATGAAGATGGTGCATTGGCCGAGTTAGGAAACTCACAAAAACACAAGGGAAGTTCCCTTAGACTTTTAAAACCTTATCATTCATCTTATTCATTGCTTGTGCTTGAAAAGATACTTAAAATGATTATGATTGAATTGTGAGATTGTGTGCATCAAGTGTGATGCAGGATATTCATTTTCTTGGTTTTGATAGGTACTGATGCACCTTTGGGATAATGTATCAGGTACCATTGCTTGTAGCCTCATTAAACAGTTCCGGGGAATCTCCCAGCTTCTCTAAAGGGGCTGTGAAGTCTGTTGAGAGGGGGAGACCATAAACCTAGTCTATGAAGAGGGCAAGCCGGGTGTGAAGTATTGATCAGCCTCACTAGTGTTTTGAAGATGATCTGGTCGTGTCCTAGCTTCTCTAAGATGGCTGAGAAGTCAGTTGAGAGGGGGAGACTTCAAACCGGTTCCATGAAGAGGTGAAGCTGAAGTGTGAAGTGTGAAGTGTGCGCAAAGCTGTGAAGAGTTGCTGCACCTGTTAGGCCGTGATCCAGAGCTTCTTGTGTCCAACCACATTGGTTCTAAGGCACAAGAGCTCACTGGCCAATCCCTAGGCTTTGGAGAGCTCTACTCTTTTTCCCTTGCAAGGTTTTGTCCCAATGGGTTTTCCTTGTAAGGTTTTTAATGAGGGAGACTCTTCAGAGTTCCAAGCTTGGTTTAGGATCTCCTAAAGTCAAGCTTGAGGGGGAGTGTTGAACTGAAGAGAAGATAGAGCTTGTACAATAATAGGGCAAGCTCTAGAAGATGTCAAGAAGAGTTCAATCAAGCTTCAGAAGTGTTCTGAAGTAGTTATCTTGTGAAGTTAAGTCTAGGGAAGACTTAGACTGATCATGTGAAGGCTTTGGAGGAGTTAGAGAGAAGATGGTCCAAGGTGCAATTATAGGGCAGCCTTGTACGGCCTGGTACGGCCAAGGGCGAACTAAAGAAGATGGTGGATCGACCAAAGAAGTGAGAAAGAGTGTTGGGCAAATATAGGGCGAGTGGTACGGACAGGAGGTCCGTACCATCGACCGTACTGCCAATCATCTCGCCCACACATCCGGTTTAAGCAGTGTTGAAGAAGTGCAAAGTCTGGGCGTGTTTATCTTGGCTATGAGGACCGTTGGGAGCTACAGGAAACAAAGGGAATATCCCTTAGGATCAGAGTGATCCAAGAGACAGGCTGGAAAGAGAAAAGCACTTTACCTTTCCAGCCACCTTTCCACACAAGTCCATCTTAGCCTTTCATTCAAAATGGCTCAATCCCACCTTCCATTCAGTCAAGGCACGACCACACTTTCCAGCTAGCATCAAGACCAGTCTACTCTCATCCTAGCCATCCATTCTATCATTTATTTACAACCTTAGGATGTAAGGTTTATGAGTGTAATGTAAAGGCATATAAAAGCCTTGTATATGTGATTGTAAACAATTAAGTGAGAAAGGGGGTTTCCCTTCTCCTTCTCTAATCTGAAACACTTTCTCTTAGTCTCTCTAGTCTCTCATCCTGAATCTCTATACACGTTCTCAGTCTTGTTACTAATCTCTTAAACACTTAGACACACAAACACTCATTAAACTTCCTTTCTCTCAAATCGCTTCCAAGCTCTCTCTCTTTACCCATTTGGGTTTCATACACACATACAACCTGAGTACTCTTAAATCTCATAGATTGGGCAAGGCCGTACAGAAGCCGTACTAGGCCGTACAGATTGGGCAAGGTAACTTGACCTCGGTGAACCAAAGTTACTTAGGTAACTTTGTGTGTTGAGAAGAAGCCTTGCTTATCCTTATCTGATCAGACTGTTGCAAAAGGAAGAAGGGAGCGCACATGACAGCCTGTCCGCGGTTGGCATAAAGCAAAAGGAACCTTATCCTTTAGGAGGAAGCTTATTGGATCATTTGAATTAAAGCAAAAGCTTATCCCTTGTAATAGTGTAGTTTCCTAAACCCTAGTCTCTAATGTCGCCTCTCTATATATTGTAAACTCATGTCATTAATCAAAGTAAGCAAGTTATGAGTCTCTCTTAGTCTTTTAGTCTCTCAATGGTTCTATACTAGACTCTTAATCTCATTTCATACTCAAATCTCTTCTAAATCACTTCTAGTCTTTCTTATTCACTCAGATTACTCTACTCAATCCTAAAAGTGATATGGTATCAGAGCCAGGTTCATAGAGAACTTGGTTTCGTTGGGTTCTTTGAAGATTCAAGATTGAAGCTTTGAAGAAACAGTTTGGTGTTCTTGTGTTCTTAAGCGGTTCTGGGTAGTCTTTCTGAGTTCTATTGGTTGTTTGAGGTGTTATTGAAGCTGTGTGAAGCTGCTAGTGTTCGCTCAAGACAGTTACCTCAAGAGAAAGTTATTGAAGTCTAAAGGGTTCTACATTCAACATGGAGAGTGGGATGAACATGAACATGAAGGTGGCGGTTTGTTTCAAGGGAAACAACTACTTGGTGTGGTCTCGGATGGTGAGAACCACAGTGGGAAGCAAGGGGCTTTGGAAGCACATCACGCCAGGAGAAGCTCCAAAGCTCATCACTCAAGGAGAAGCTGAAGATGAAGCCGCAAGCAAGGCAGAAGAGAAGTGGCATCAAGAGGACATGCTGGTGATGTCTGTCCTTCATGCTTCCCTTGTGCCGGCTATTCTGGATGCATACAGCTACTGTGAGTCTGCTAAAGAGCTGTGGGATACCTTGAAGAAGGTGTATGGCAACACTTCAAACCTAAGCCGAGTGTTTGAAGTGAAGCAAGCTATCAACAACCTCGTACAAGAAGACATGGAGTTCACTAAGCATCTAGGAAGATTCAGAAGTCTCTGGTCCGAAATGGAGATGCTCAGGCCGAGCACAACGGATGCTGATGAGCTTAACAAGAGGAGAGAGCAAGATAAGGTCTTTGGGCTCCTCCTCACCCTAAACCCGGCATACAACGGTCTCATCCAGCACCTGCTTAGGGAGGACACTCTACCTGACCTTGAGGATGTGTGTCCGCGGATTCAGAAGGAGCAAGGCTCCATTGGGCTGTTTGCAAAGAAAGGAGACCTTTCCCTTGCAAGCCAAGCAACTCAAGAGGAGGGGAGTGAAGCTCCGCAAGCAAACAAGGCTGCTGCGCATGGGAAGTTTGAGGAGAGGAGGTTCAATGGGAACTGTGATCACTGCAAGAAGCATGGCCACAAGAAGAGCCAATGCTGGATCCTTCACCCACACCTCAAGCCGGCAAAGTTCATGAAGGACCGTGAGGCAAGGGCTAATGCATCAGATGGAACGGGTGGAGCTGGTACAAGCAAAGGAAAGGAGATAGATGGGCGTGAGGCAGGTGATGGGAAGTCTCTTGTAGCCTACACCGGGGCACCAAGCAACCGTGGGAACAATGATCAAGAGTATCTAAGGAGATCCGACCTTGATGCACTCATGAAGTTGCTCAAGGAGAATGGTAACATCTTTGGGTATTCTTTTGGTGCTAGGGTGTGAATTGAGCTGAGTATAAGAAGAAGAGATGATGGGTTGAAGGGATAAAGCGATAAGGAAGTGTAGAGTTGAGGAATGGAGAGCATGGGGAGTTTGGGAGAGTTTGGTACGGACGGACCGTACAGGCCGTACAGGCCGTACACATTGTATCGACCAAACTCGACCAAAGGTAAAAGAAACTTACCCGAGTAACTCGGTTGAAGGGAAGAAGCTTTACCCAAAGCTTAGGATGAGTTGTGACCGTTAAGGGAAAGGAAGAAGCTGGGCGTGACAGTCTGGCACAGCTGGAAAGGCAAAAGGGATCTTATCCAAGATACTAGATGCCTTACACATGTGAAGAACCTCATTGGATCAATTCAAAAGAAGCGCTCCACCCTCTTTGACTCCACATGCTTAAGCTTATCCTCTTGTGTTGTAAAGCCCTAATCTCGACACTATATATTTGTAACTCAGTCTCATTAATGAAAGTTAGACAGTTCTGATTATCTTTGCCTCCATGGCTTACTCTTAGTCTCGATCTCTTATCTTACTCTCTACACTCAGTTCTTCTCTAATCTCTCTTAAACACTCAGATTACTCTTCATTACTCTAAAAGTCATATGGTATCAGAGCCAGGTTCATGAGAATCTGAGTTCTTGTTGAGGTTTGTATCAAGACAAAGGATAAAAGCTAGGAGCTGGGCGGTGAAGATTCAAGCTTCAAGTCTTCTCCGGTTGTGTCTTTGGTCTTGTTGGTGTGATTACTACTCTCAGTCCAAGATTTAGCAAGCTGTTTACGTCTAGCTGCTTCAAGATGGATAGTGGGATGAAGATGAAGGTCGCGGTGGTGTTCAAGGGGAACAACTACCTAGTGTGGTCACGGATGGTGAAGACCGCAGTTGGAAGCAAAGGCTTGTGGGGACACATTACCTCTGGAATGGCCCCAAAGCCGGTTGCTCAAGAAGAAGACAAGGATGAGACAGCAAAGGATCCATTTGAGAGGTGGGAGCAGGAAGACATGATGGTGATGTCAGTTCTTCATGCTTCCTTAGAGCCGGCGATTCTGGATGCATACTGCTACTGTGAGACGGCAAAGGAGTTGTGGGATACCTTAAAGAGGGTGTATGGAAACACATCCAACCTGAGTAGAGTCTTTGAGGTGAAGCAAGAGATCAACAACTTGGCTCAAGAAGACATGGAGTTTACCAAGCACCTAGGAAGGTTCAGGTCACTCTGGTCCGAGCTAGAGATGTTGAGGCCAAGCACGGTTGATCCCAGTGAGCTAATCAAGAGGCGTGAGCAGGACAAGGTCTTTGGACTGCTCTTGACACTGAATCCGGCATACAGTGGGCTGATACAACACATGCTGAGAGATGATACTCTACCTGACTTGGAGGAAGTGTGTTCTCGGATTCAGAAAGAGCAAGGGTCAATTGGGTTGTTTGGGAAGAAGGGGGAGTTATCTTTAGCTAACCAAGCCGCACAAGCTGAGCAAGGAGAGACTCCACAAGCTAACAGAGCTACGAATGGGAAGTTTGAGGATAGGAGGTTCAATGGGAGCTGTGATCATTGCAAGAAGCAAGGCCACAAAAAGAGCCAGTGTTGGATACTCCACCCACACCTCAAACCCGCAAAGTTCATGAAGGAAAGGGAAGCTAGAGCTCACATGTCTGACGGGTCAAGTGATGTGGGTACTAGCAAGGCTCAAGAAGGTGGTACAAGTGATGGCAAGTCTCTGGTGGCGTACATGGGAGCTCCTAGCAGCCGCAACAATGATCAGGACTTCATAAGGAAGGCTGACATTGATGCACTCATCAAGATGTTCAAGGATAACGGTAACATCTATGGTTATTCTTATGGTGCTTCCATGATTGCTAGGACTGTAGGAGACTTAGATTGCATCACTAGAACTGATAGTATAGCTAGGTCTCTAAGAAATGCAAATAACTACAATGCATATAAGCCATCTAGTATACTCGCTCACCTTGCTAGTAATCAATCAACTAGACCTCTTATTGTAGATTCAGGTGCATCACATCACATGATTAGTGATACTAAGTTAATTAAGAACATTGTGCCCACTAAGGGTCATGTGATGATTGCAAATGGTGATAAGGTTCCAATTAAAGGAATAGGAACACTTAAACCGTTTAGTAAAGACTCAAAAGCTTTCTATATGCCTGACTTTACTTCAAACTTATTATCTGTCAAGAAATGTGCAACTGACTTGCAATGCAATGTCATATTTAGTCCTAATGATGTGAAGTTTCAGGATATTGAAAGCAGCAAAGTGATTGGAAAAGGAGTAACAAAAGGAGACTTATATTTGCTTGAAGATCTTGCTCCTGTTTCTGACATTAGCTGCTCTTTTACTACTGCTTCTGTTCCTAGTTTAAATAAGAATGCATTGTGGCATGCTAGACTAGGACACCCTCATAATAAGGCTTTAAAACTGATGTTGCCAGGTGTTTCTTTTGAAAACAATGATTGTGAAGCTTGCATTTTAGGCAAGCATTGTAGAACTGTTTTTCCAAACTCTTCTACTGTTTATGAGAATTGCTTTGATCTTATTCACTTTGATGTATGGACTGCTCCTTGTTTATCTAGAGAGAATCATAAGTATTATGTCTCATTCATTAATGAAAAATCTAAATACACCTGGTTAACCTTAATTCCAACTAAAGATAGGGTGCTTGATGCATTTAAAAATTTTCAATCCTATGTAACTAACCATTATCAAGCCAAGATTAAGATTTTCAGGTCAGATAATGGAGGAGAATACATTGGACAAGCTTTCAAGCAACACTTATCTCAGTATGGAATTCTCCATCAAACAAGCTGTCCCTACACTCCACAACAGAATGGTGTAGCTGAGAGGAAGAATAGGCACCTTATGGAAGTTGCAAGATCAATGATGTTCCAAGCTAATGTACCTAAGAAGTTTTGGAGTGATGCAGTAGCCACGGCCTGCTATCTAATCAACAGGACTCCCACACTGATCCTGAAAGGGCAGTCACCATTTGAGGTTCTCAACAAACATAAACCCTCATTAGAACATATAAGGATCTTTGGGTGTTTATGTTATGTTTTGATACCCGGGGAGTTGAGAAACAAGCTTGAAGCTAGGAGTACTAAGGCAATGTTTATTGGCTACTCTACAACTCAGAAGGGATACAAGTGTTATAATCCAGACACAAGAAGGGTGCTGGTATCAAGGGATGTGAAGTTTGTTGAAGAGAGAGGATATTATGAGGAGCAAAACAAAGAAGACTTGAAGGATCTTACCTCGGAGAGAGCCACTACCTTGCGGATCATCTTAGAAAGTATTGGGGTCAAGGTGAGACAAGATCAGCAAGGACCTGGCAGTAACCCAGGATCTCAACCACCAAATGGTGGACATTCTGATCATGGGGGGGAAAGGAGTGAACCAGAGACAACTCAAGAGAGTAGTGGAGCATCTGGTACACATGATCAAGATGTGGAAGTAAGTGAACAGCAAGATGGAGCTGAAGCAAGTCAGCTAGGAGAAGAAGAGGCAGTTGAAGTGTCTACTTCTGTACCACAAGAAAGTGGAGAAGAATCACAAGTGGAAGTGGAACAACCGAAACCAGCATTGAGAAGAAGCACACGGATTAGGAGAGATGCTTCCAACTGGGTAAGCACGAGAGTGTACTACAATAGCATCCTTCTCAAGCTGTGTGTTCCTTTGCTCCACTTCCACTTGTGATTCTTCTCCACTTTCTTGTGGTACAGAAGTAGACACTTCAACTGCCTCTTCTTCTCCTAGCTGATTTGCTTCAGCTCCATCTTGCTGTTCACTTACTTCCACATCTTGATCATGTGTACCAGATGCTCCACTACTCTCTTGAGTTGTCTCTGGTTCACTCCTTTCCCCCCCATGATCAGAATGTCCACCATTTGGTGGTTGAGATCCTGGGTTACTGCCAGGTCCTTGCTGATCTTGTCTCACCTTGACCCCAATACTTTCTAAGATGATCCGCAAGGTAGTGGCTCTCTCCGAGGTAAGATCCTTCAAGTCTTCTTTGTTTTGCTCCTCATAATATCCTCTCTCTTCAACAAACTTCACATCCCTTGATACCAGCACCCTTCTTGTGTCTGGATTATAACACTTGTATCCCTTCTGAGTTGTAGAGTAGCCAATAAACATTGCCTTAGTACTCCTAGCTTCAAGCTTGTTTCTCAACTCCCCGGGTATCAAAACATAACATAAACACCCAAAGATCCTTATATGTTCTAATGAGGGTTTATGTTTGTTGAGAACCTCAAATGGTGACTGCCCTTTCAGGATCAGTGTGGGAGTCCTGTTGATTAGATAGCAGGCCGTGGCTACTGCATCACTCCAAAACTTCTTAGGTGCATTAACTTGGAACATCATTGATCTTGCAACTTCCATAAGGTGCCTATTCTTCCTCTCAGCCACACCATTCTGTTGTGGAGTGTAGGGACAGCTTGTTTGATGGAGAATTCCATACTGAGATAAGTGTTGCTTGAAAGCTTGTCCAATGTATTCTCCTCCATTATCTGACCTGAAAATCTTAATCTTGGCTTGATAATGGTTAGTTACATAGGATTGAAAATTTTTAAATGCATCAAGCACCCTATCTTTAGTTGGAATTAAGGTTAACCAGGTGTATTTAGATTTTTCATCAATGAATGAGACATAATACTTATGATTCTCTCTAGATAAACAAGGAGCAGTCCATACATCAGAGTGAATAAGATCAAAGCAATTCTCATAAACAGTAGAAGAGTTTGGAAAAACAGTTCTACAATGCTTGCCTAAAATGCAAGCTTCACAATCATTGTTTTCAAAAGAAACACCTGGCAACATCAGTTTTAAAGCCTTATTATGAGGGTGTCCTAGTCTAGCATGCCACAATGCATTCTTATTTAAACTAGGAACAGAAGCAGTAGTAAAAGAGCAGCTAATGTCAGAAACAGGAGCAAGATCTTCAAGCAAATATAAGTCTCCTTTTGTTACTCCTTATCCAATCACTTGCTGCTTTCAATATCCTGAAACTTCACATCATTAGGACTAAATATGACATTGCATTGCAAGTCAGTTGCACATTTCTTGACAGATAATAAGTTTGAAGTAAAGTCAGGCATATAGAAAGCTTTTGAGTCTTTACTAAACAGTTTAAGTGTTCCTATTCCTTTAATTGGAACCTTATCACCATTTGCAATCATCACATGACCCTTAGTGGGCACAATGTTCTTAATTAACTTAGTATCACTAATCATGTGATGTGATGCACCTGAATCTACAATAAGAGGTCTAGTTGATTGATTACTAGCAAGGTGAGCGAGTATACTAGATGGCTTATATGCATTGTAGTTATTTGCATTTCTTAGAGACCTAGCTATACTATCAGTTCTAGTGATGCAATCTAAGTCTCCTACAGTCCTAGCAATCATGGAAGCACCATAAGAATAACCATAGATGTTACCGTTATCCTTGAACATCTTGATGAGTGCATCAATGTCAGCCTTCCTTATGAAGTCCTGATCATTGTTGCGGCTGCTAGGAGCTCCCATGTACGCCACCAGAGACTTGCCATCACTTGTACCACCTTCTTGAGCCTTGCTAGTACCCACATCACTTGACCCGTCAGACATGTGAGCTCTAGCTTCCCTTTCCTTCATGAACTTTGCGGGTTTGAGGTGTGGGTGGAGTATCCAACACTGGCTCTTCTTGTGGCCTTGCTTCTTGCAATGATCACAGCTCCCATTGAACCTCCTATCCTCAAACTTCCCATTCGTAGCTCTGTTAGCTTGTGGAGTCTCTCCTTGCTCAGCTTGTGCGGCTTGGTTAGCTAAAGATAACTCCCCCTTCTTCCCAAACAACCCAATTGACCCTTGCTCTTTCTGAATCCGAGAACACACTTCCTCCAAGTCAGGTAGAGTATCATCTCTCAGCATGTGTTGTATCAGCCCACTGTATGCCGGATTCAGTGTCAAGAGCAGTCCAAAGACCTTGTCCTGCTCACTCCTCTTGATTAGCTCACTGGGATCAACCGTGCTTGGCCTCAACATCTCTAGCTCGGACCAGAGTGACCTGAACCTTCCTAGGTGCTTGGTAAAAACTCCATGTCTTCTTGAGCCAAGTTGTTGATCTCTTGCTTCACCTCAAAGACTCTACTCAGGTTGGATGTGTTTCCATACACCCTCTTTAAGGTATCCCACAACTCCTTTGCCGTCTCACAGTAGCAGTATGCATCCAGAATCGCCGGCTCTAAGGAAGCATGAAGAACTGACATCACCATCATGTCTTCCTGCTCCCACCTCTCAAATGGATCCTTTGCTGTCTCATCCTTGTCTTCTTCTTGAGCAACCGGCTTTGGGGCCGTTCCAGAGGTAATGTGTCCCCACAAGCCTTTGCTTCCAACTGCGGTCTTCACCATCCGTGACCACACTAGGTAGTTGTTCCCCTTGAACACCACCGCGACCTTCATCTTCATCCCACTATCCCACTTGAAGCAGCTAGACGTAAACAGCTTGCTAAATCTTGGACTGAGAGTAGTAATCACACCAACAAGACCAAAGACACAACCGGAGAAGACTTGAAGCTTGAATCTTCACCGCCCAGCTCCTAGCTTTTATCCTTTGTCTTGATACAAACCTCAACAAGAACTCAGATTCTCATGAACCTGGCTCTTATACCATATGACTTTTAGAGTAATGAAGAGTAATCTGAGTGTTTAAGAGAGATTAGAGAAGAACTGAGTGTAGAGAGTAAGATAAGAGATCGAGACTAAGAGTAAGCTATGGAGGCAAAGATAATCAGAACTGTCTAACTTTCATTAATGAGAAGAGTTCACAATATATAGAGAGGTAGCTTAGGCGACTATGGGTTTAGGAAAAGCCACTATTACAAAGGATAAGCTTTTGCTTTAATTCAAATGCTCCAATTAGCTCTCCTCTTAAGGATAAGGTTGCTTTAGCTTTTGCCAGCCTTGGACAGGCTGTCATGCGCTCCCCTTCTTCCCATTCAACGGTCTTGATGTCTTTGGTAGCAAGGCAAGACTCCTTCTCATCTCACAAAGTTACTTAGGTAACTTTGTTTCACCTTTGGCCGAGTTACTCTCTCAACCTGTACGGCCTTGTACGGCTCATGTACGGCCTTGTGCGGATACTTACTTCAGCTTGCCTTCACTCTCCCTTAGATCATCCTTTCCTCATCTCCTTAGCTTCTCATATACTGACCTCTTCTTAACATTCAACTAGAACGTATCACAGCTTCAACACCTTCAAGACTACTCGCGTGAAGCTTCAAAGCCGTTAGCTTGTAACTCTCTAAAGATAAAACCCCAGATTTAAATGAACCTGGCTCTGATACCATATGAGATTAAGAGATCCTTAGAGTAATCAGAATAAAAGAAAGAGTTTAAGAAGTGATTAAGAGAAGTTTGTGAAAGATTAAGAGACTAGAGAGCCGTTTAGTGTCTAAGAGAGAATCATTGTGTCTTAAGAGATTTGAGAGACTCAGAACTGCTTAATCCAATCAAACCAGGATGAATCACTTTGTGAGAAGCTTGATTTGGATACATAAAGTGGTAGAGAATCACCAGGAAGTTGAATAAATCTCATAGGAGTTGGCAAGAAGAAGTGATCTCACTTTCAAGTCAGGTTATTCCAGTTTCCCAGTTTGGGAATAGCACATCTTCTTCGTCGTTCCAATCAAACCAGGATGAATCTATGAGATTAAGAGATCCTTAGAGTAACTAGAATGTAAGTGAGAGTTTAGGTGAAGTTTAGAAAGAGATTATGAAAGATTAAGTAACTTGGGAGCCGTTTAGTGTCTAAGAGAGAACCATGGTGACTAAGAGATTAGAGAGACTCAAACTGCTTAATCTTTATTAGTGTTGATGAGGTACAATATATAGGAGAGCTACTAGGGTTTACAAATCGCAAAGGTAAGGAGAAAGCATGTGAAGTCAAGGTAAAGGATTCAAATCAACCACTAGCAAGCACCACACGCTTATGGCATCTAGGACTAAAGGTGCTTTAGCTTTCCAGCCTGTCCCAGCCTGGCAATGCGCGTCCCTTATCCCTTCAACGGTCTGATCCTTCTCCACTTGAGTAACTCTTCCATAGTTACCATTTCACTTGTGCAAGGTAAGTTTTGGTCGAGGCTTGGATGGTACGGACTGTACGGCTTGTACGGCCTTGTACGGACGTCCGTACCATGCTCTCCCTAAACTCCCTTAAGCTTCCTCATCTCCTTTCCTCTTCAACACCTTAGCTCTTTATACATATACTCAGCTCAACTCAACACTCCCCCTCAAGCTTAGCTTTGTATAAGTCTAAGCTTGGACAGCCATGAGATCTTCCTCATTAAAAACCTCACCAAGGAAAACCCATTGGGACAAAACCTTGATGAGGGAAAAAGAGTAAAGATCTCATAGCTAAGGGGATCCGCTCCTTCTCTTCCCAAGATCAATGAGGCCCAACCGGATGTGAATGGACTCCATTGTCTTCTGTCTTGCAGCCTTGGTGAACACATCCGCCAACTGATCTTCACTCCTTGTGTAGCATGGCAAGATGACTCCTAAGGTGATCATCTGTCTCACCTTGTGACAATCAACTTCAATGTGCTTGGTTCTCTCATGGAACACCGAGTTGGAGGCAATGTGGATGGCGGCTTGGTTGTCACAATGCATGGTCATTGGCGTGGCTTGATCAATCTCCAAGTGCTTCAAGATGCCTTTGATCCACACTAACTCATTGGTGAGCTTCAGCATAGCTCTATACTCAGCTTCTGCACTTGAGCAAGACACTACCTTATGCTTCTTACTCTTCCAAGTCACCAAGTTGCCTCCAATGAATGTGCAATAGCCTGTGGTTGATCTCCTGTCTGCTCTATCACCAGCCCAATCCGCATCACAGTATCCCACCACTTCAGTGCTTCCATTGCAGCCCATCCATACTCCTTGATCAGGTGAGCCGTTGAGATACATCAAGATCCTCTCCACCATGCGCCAGTGATGCTCCTTAGGCACTTGCATGTGTTGACTCACCTGATTCACAGCAAAACAAATGTCAGGTCTAGTTATGGTAAGATAAATCAATTTGCCAACTAGTTTTCAATAGATTTTAGGATCCTGATAAGGTTTGCTGTCTTCAATCTCCCCCTCTCGTGGGACTTTGTAGCCATCCTCCATAGGCATCCTTGCTGTCTTGCCTACATAAGCACCTGCACCTTTCAAAAGATCAAGTGTATACTTCCTTTGGGACATGAACAAACCTTCCTTGGATCTACATATCTCAATTCCATGAAAGTATTTCATTTCTCCCAAGTCTTTAATCTCAAACATGGATTTAAGGAACTCCTTGGTTGCTATGATACCTTCCTTATCACTTTCTGTGATAATGATATCATCAACATACACAAGGAGTGCAATCATACCTGAGGGAGTCGTGAGTGTGAAGATAGTGTGATCTAGTTCAGACTTCTTGAAGCCTCGGCCATTGAGAGTAGTGCTCAGCTTGTTGTACCAAGCTATTGGTGATTGCTTCAGCCCATAGATAGCTTTCTTCAACCTCAACACATTCCCTCTCTTCAGTAAGTGTTCAAGGCCTGGAGGTGGATGCATATACACTTCATCCTCAAGTTCACCTTGTAGAAAGGCATTCTTCACATCCATTTGCCATAACCCCCATCCAAGATTCACAGCCAAGCTTAATACAATCCGGATTGTGTGTAGTTTGGCTACTGGTGCAAAGGTTTCTATGTAATCTTTTCCATAAGGTTGAGTGAAACCTCTTGCAACTAGCCTTGACTTCTTCCTCTCAATCTTTCCATCAGCCTTGTACTTGATTGTGAATATCCATCTACTAGTCACAGCCTTCTTCCCTTTTGGTAACTCACTCTCATACCATGTATCATTCTTGATCATAGCTCCTGCCTCAGCTCCAACTGACTCCTTCCATTCTTTATCCATGATTGCTTCTTCATAGCTTCTTGGGATGTAATTCTCATCCAAGTTAACCATGAAGGCACAATGTTCTTCAGGGTATTGAGCAAAGGAACACACAACTTGAGAGGGATGCTCCACAGCTTGGGCATTGTAGTACACTCTCGTGTTTATACACTTTTGTGTATGTAGAGTGATGAATAAATATCAAGAGATGATTCGTGTAGTTTGTATAAGATTTGGAGATTAAGAGAATAAAGAACAAGAGAGAATACTCAAAACTCCATTAATTGATTTAATGTCTCAGATACAAGTTATATATGAAGGGATAAGGCTGATACAAAGGGGATTTCGAAATGGGACTCAAAGCATGTGAAGTCAAGGCTAGCTGGCTGCTGAGAGGCTTCACATGCTTGGACAGGCTGTAAAGTAGCTTTACCTTTTCCAGCTATGACCAGACCTTATCCAAACAGCTCCTTCCTTATCCTGACTCCTCTTGGGCGTGCTTCTCCTCACCAAAGTGATCCAAGGTAACTTCCTAAGCCTTTAACTTAGTTACCACAGTAAAACTAAAGTTACTGTGGTAAATCCCAAAGTTATTGTCTGCCCCAATACTCTTCCTCTATCAATGTATCCACTCCTCATCACCTCATCTCAACACTCCCCCTCAAGCTTGACCATGTGGAACAAGTCAAGCTTGGAAACCATGAAGACCTCCCTCATTAAAAACCTCACCAAAGAAAACCCATTGGGATAAAACTTTGATGAGGGAAAAAGAGTGGAGACTCCATGGTTAAGGCGCTCAGCTCCTGTGAGTAAGATCAATGAGTCCAAGCCTGGATAGTATGGACTCCATTGTCTTCAATCTCACTGCCTTGGTAAACACATCTGCAAGCTGATCTTCACTTCTTGTATAGCATGGCAGAATCACTCCTAAGATAATCATCTGCCTCACCTTGTGACAGTCCACCTCTATGTGCTTTGTTCTCTCATGAAACACTGAGTTGGAGGCAATGTGGATAGCTGCTTGATTGTCACAATGCATAGTCATAGGAGTACTCTGCTCAATCTCTAGATGCTTCAAGATCCCCTTGATCCATACCAACTCGTTTGTCAGCTTCAACATGGCTCTATACTCAGCTTCAGCACTTGAACAAGAGATAACCTTCTGCTTCTTACTTTTCCAAGTAACCAAGTTCCCTCCAATGAATGTACAATGCCCAGTAGTTGATCTCCTGTTCACTCTATCTCCTGCCCAATCAGCATCACAATACCCAACCACTTCTGTGTTGAAATGAGGTGATGCAACTATGTGATATGAAGCTGGAGAAGGTTAGAGGCTTGAGGATGAAGTTAGGGATGTGAGTGTACGGACAGGCCGTACAAGGTTGCCGTACAAGGTAAAGAAGAAGTTACCATGACCGTTTAACCATGAGGGGAGCAAACGGATCATTCTTACCTTCTACCATACTCTACTTGGATCAGACCGTTGATAGAGCTTGAGGAGCGCATCTGACAGGCTGTGCCAGGCTGTGACAGACTGTCAGCATCCTAGTCAAGGATCCAAGATGCTTCACACGCGGGAAGAAGCTCATTGGGTGCTTTATGATATGCGCTCCTCTCCTGGTTGACTACACATGCTTTAGCTTATCTTTAAACCTTGTAAACCCTAAGCTCTCATACTATATAAGTTGTAACCTCATCAGATTAATGATTAACGAGATTGAATCACTCTCACTCTACTCTCTCTCTAGTTTAAATCTCAAAGTCTCTTAATCACTCTCAAACCATGATACTTGTTTAAATCTTTCACTAAACTTCTCTTTAATCTTTCTTAATCTCTCAATACCTTCTTAAATCTCTAAAATCTCATTCTGTACTGCCATTACAACCCATCCAAACTCCTTGACCAGGCATGCCACTCAAATACCTCAGTATCCTATCAACCATTTTCCAATGATGTACCTTTGGCGCCTGCATATGCTGACTTACTTGATTCACAGCAAAACATATATCAGGTCTGGTGATAGTCAAGTAGATCAGTTTGCCCACCATATTCCTATACAGCTTAGCATCCTCAAACAGCTGCTTCTCTTCAACCTCCCCCTCACGCAAAACCTTATACCCCTCCTCAAGAGGTGTCTTTGCTACCTTTCCTCCAAGTACATCACTCTCCTTCAGCATATCCATTGTATACTTCCTTTGAGACATAAACAAACCCTCCTTGGATCTGCATATCTCAATCCCCAAGAAATACTTCATCTCTCCCAAGTCTTTGATATCAAACACAGACTTGAGGAACTCTTTCGTGGCTTTAATCCCAGCCTTGTCACTCCCTGTGATAATTAAATCATCCACATATACCAGTATCACAATGATCCCTGATGGAGTAACCAAAGTGAAGAGTGTATGATCCAGTTCAGACTTCCTGAATCCTCTCCCATTTAGAGTTGTACTCAGCTTCCTGTACCAAGCTCTAGGAGACTGCTTAAGCCCATATATTGCCTTCTTCAATCTCAAAACATTTCCTGGTTTTACTAGATGCTCAAGACCAGGAGGAGGAAGCATGTATACCTCATCTTCTAGCTCACCTTGTAAGAAAGCATTCTTCACATCCATTTGCCACAAATCCCACTCCAAGTTTGTTGCAATACACAACACAATCCGAACTGTGTGTAGCTTAGCTACTGGTGCAAAGGTATCAATGTAATCCTCTCCATAGGTCTGTGTAAATCCTCTTGCAACCAATCTGGTTTTCTTCCTATCAATTTGTCCATTTGCTAGATACTTGATTGTGAAGATCCATCTACTAGACACAGCCTTCTTTCCCTTAGGCAGTTCACTCTCATACCATGTATCATTTTTGATCATAGCACCTGCTTCAGCTCCCACTGATTCTTTCCATTCCTTGTCTAACATAGCTTCTTCATAAGTCCTTGGTACATAACTCTCATCCAGACTGCTCATAAAGGCATAGTGCTCCTCTGGAAACTCAGCAAAGGAACACACGGCTTGAGAAGGATGCTCCACAGCCTGGGCATTGTAGTACACTCTCGTGTTTACCCAGTTGGAAGGATCCCTCTTTATCCTTGTGCTCCTCCGCAAGGTCTCAACCTGTTCTTCAGCCTGAACATTATCTTTTGTTTCCTCTCCTAAACCAGTAGGTTCTCCCTGCCCATTTCCACCTGACTGAGCCTGACTCTCCTCTGTACCAGTAGACTCTCCTTGATCATCTCTACTAGACTGAACAACATTCTCTACTTCCTGTGTCTCCTCATGATCATGCTGTCCTGAATCCTCTTGGTTCTGCTCCTGCTCCTCTGATTCAGATCCATTCCCCCTCTCATGATCAAGAGGGGTTGTTTCTCCAGCTTGATTAGAAGGTTCTCTCCTTCCTGGTTCCTGATGTTGGGATAATCCTATCCCTAGCCTCTCCAACAATACTCTCAGTGTTGTTGCCTTCTCTGATGGAGCTCGGGACAGATCCTCCAGGTCTTCCCATTTCTTCTCCTCATAATACCCTCTAGACTCAACAAACTTCACTTCTCTGGATACCATAACCCTCCTGGTTATTGGATCATAACATTTGTACCCTTTCTGAGTGATTGAGTACCCAATGAACATAGCTTTAGTACTCTTTGCCTCTAGCTTGTTCCGCCTCTCTCCGGGAACCATCACATAACATAAGCACCCAAAGACTCTCAAATGATCAAGGTATGGCTTGGTCTTGTTCAATACCTCAAAGGGAGACAGATTCTTTAGGATCTTGGTTGGAACTCTGTTGATGAGATAGCACGCAGTCTGAACAACATCCCCCCAAAACCTCTTTGGAACATTTGCATGAAACATCATTGACCTTGCTACCTCCATCAGGTGCCTATTCTTTCTCTCAGCCACCCCATTCTGCTGTGGTGTGTAAGGACAGCTTGTCTGCTGCACAATCCCGTGCTTTGCTAGATGACTCTTGAAAGCATTGCTAGTGTATTCTCCTCCATTATCAGATCTTAGCACCTTCACAGTAGCATTGTATTGATTAGTTACATATGCTTGGAAGTTCATAAAGGCTTCTAGGACTCTATCTTTAGAGGGAATCAAAGTGACCCATGTATACTTTGATTTCTCATCAATAAAAGTCACAAAGTACTTCTGGCTATCCCTAGACTCACACGGAGATGTCCACACATCTGAGTGAACTAGATCAAAGCAATGCTCATATATAGTCTCTGAAGTTGGAAAGACAATCCTACAATGCTTTCCTAATATGCATGCTTCACACTCCAAGTGATTAAATGACATATTAGGCATGATTAACTCAATTGCACGAGCATGAGGATGTCCTAATCTAGCATGCCAAGTCATACTATCACACCTATCAACAGCACTACTTAAGCACACAGAATCAAAGGGTTTAGAATTCTTAGCCATTTGAAGATGGTATAGCTGATTCTTGCTGTCCCCTCTGCCAATAACTCTCCCAGTCTTTAAATCTTGAAACTCCACTTCATCAGGTCTGAATACTACTTGACAATCAAGATCAATGGTAGCTTTCTTCACAGATAACAGATTTGAAGTGAACTGGGGCATGTAGAAGGCAGTGGTGTCCTTCTCAAACAGTTTGAGCTTTCCCACTCCTTCTATTGGGATCATAGCACCATTAGCAATCATAACACTCCCTGTTGCAGCCTTGATCTCACTTATAAGTCTCCTATCACTGATCATATGATGGCTTGCTCCAGAATCAATCACAATGGGTTTAGGAGCTCCGGATTGTACATACTGTTTCTTGCTTGCTGCTAAAGCTTGTACATGTTCCATGAACACTCTCCATTCCTTCCTGGTGATGCAATCATCAGCTCCACCCTCTTTCTCCTGCTCTCTTAACACCACACTGTCTTCTACTGATTCACCCATGTAGGCTGAGTAAGAACACTCTCCTCTCACCACTAGTTGCGTAGCCTCCTTGATCATCTTCAAGCTCATCTTGTCACTCAGATAACCAGACTCACTGTCCTTCCTCCAAGCCTTTCTCCTCAGTAACCACTCCTTAGAAAGTTTTCTCAACCTTCCCTTCTTACAGCTTGTACCTCCCTTCCATCTATCTGGCTTCCTGTTCATCTCCCACACATCACAAGTGTGTTTAACAAGCTCACATATCTCTTCCATAAGAAAGCTAAAGATCACATCTTGCTTCCTCCTTTCTTGACACCATCTCGGATTTGATGTGTGTGCTTTCACCACGTCTAACTCTGACCATACTTCTCTCAGCCTTCCCACAAGCTGATAACACTCATCCTTTCCTTGTCTCAAGCAGCGGATCACCCCTTTGCCCTCAACGACTCTTACACGTTTGGACTTGCCTAAAGTTGCTTCAACCTCACTCTTTGTAGTGTTTCCTTGAACAACTTCATCTTCCAGCTTTAGACCTCTTGTCTGACCTTCTTCAGTAGCCATTTCCATGAAAGGCTTCCCCTTTCCATGACTACTCCATAACCCACAGCTTTCCAAAGCTTCCTTTATCCATCTTGAACACACTCCATCCCTCTCTTCTTCACGCTCCACTGATTCACTAGATCTATACTTCATCTTCTGTTGAGGCTGATTGGATCGACCAGAAAGCCTCCCAAATACCCAGAAAGTGAAGAACAGCTCAAGAACAGCTCAAGAACACCAAGAGCAACACAAACAGATTCGCAAATCACCACTCCCTTCCTTGCCAACCTGGCTCTGATACCATATACACTTTTGTGTATGTAGAGTGATGAATAAATATCAAGAGATGATTAGTGTAGTTTGTATAAGATTTGGAGATTAAGAGAATAAAGAACAAGAGAGAATACTCAAAACTCCATTAATTGATTTAATGTCTCAGATACAAGTTATATATGAAGGGATTATGAGATTAAGAGATCCTTAGAGTAATTAGAATAAAAGAAAGAGTTTAAGAAGTGATTAAGAGAAGTTTGTGAAAGATTAAGAGACTAGAGAGCCGTTTAGTGTCTAAGAGAGAATCATTGTGTCTTAAGAGATTTGAGAGACTCAGAACTGCTTAATCTTATTAATGAGTGAGGTTACATATTTATATGGAAAGCATAAGGGTTTACAAGAGTCGAAATGGGCACTATTGAAGCATGTAGAGTCAAGGTTGCTTTCCGGATGATTGGATTATAAGGCTCACACACGCTTTGCCTCTTTACAGCCTGTTCCAGCCTGGCACGCTCTTCCCTTATCCACTCAACGGTCTGATCCCTTCTCCTTAAGTCCCCAAGGTAACATTTCCTTGTTACCGTTTCACTTGGTCGAGGTTGGGTAAGTTTTGGTCGAGACCTTCGGTACGGACGGTACGGCCATGTACGGCCTTGTACGGACGTCCGTACCATTCACTCCCAAACTCCCTAAGCTTCCCCAGCTCTTCTTCTCTTCAACTCCTCTTCTCTCCATACTCATATAATCAACTCAACTCAACACTCCCCCTCAAGCTTAGCTTTGTGAAAGCCTAAGCTTGGAAAGCTACAAGATCTTGCTCATTAAAAACCTCACCAAAGAAAACCCAATGGGATAAAACTTTGATGAGGGAAAAAGAGTAAAGACCTTGCAGCTAAGGGGATTAGCTCCTTCTCTTCCCAAGATCTATGAGTCCCAATCTGATGTGAATGGACTCCATAGTCTTTTGCCTTGCAGCCTTGGTGAACACATCTGCTAGCTGATCTTCACTCCTTGTATAGCATGGCAAAATCACCCCTAGCACAATCATCTGTCTCACCTTGTGGCAATCAACTTCAATGTGCTTGGTCCTCTCATGAAACACCGAGTTGGATGCAATGTGGATGGCAGCTTGATTATCACAATGCATGGTCATTGGCGTGGCTTGATCAATCTCCAAATGCTTCAAGATACCTTTGATCCACACCAGCTCGTTGGTAAGCTTCAGCATAGCTCTATACTCAGCCTCTGCACTTGAGCAAGACACCACCTTCTGCTTCTTACTCTTCCAAGTAACCAAGTTGCCTCCAATGAATGTGCATTAGCCTGTGGTTGATCTCCTGTCTGCTCTATCACCAGCCCAATCCGCATCACAGTATCCAACCACTTCAGTGCTTCCATTGCAACCCATCCATACTCCTTGATCAGGTGAGCCGTTGAGATACATCAAGATCCTCTCCACCATGCGCCAGTGACGCTCCTTAGGCACTTGCATGTGTTGACTCACCAGATTCACAGCAAAACAAATGTCAGGTCTAGTTATGGTAAGGAAAATCAATTTACCAACTAGTTTTCTATAGAGTTTAGGATTCTTATAAGGTTTGCTGTCTTCAATCTCCCCCTCTCGTGGGACTTTGTAGCCATCCTCCATAGGCATCCTTGCTGTCTTGCCTCCATAAGCACCTGCACCTTTCAAAAGATCAAGTGTATACTTCCTTTGGGACATGAACAACCCTTCCTTGGATCTACATATCTCAATTCCAAGAAAGTATTTCATTTCTCCCAAGTCTTTAATCTCAAACATGGATTTAAGGAACTCCTTGGTTGCTATGATACCTTCCTTATCACTTCCCGTGATAATGATATCATCAACATACACAAGGAGTGCAATCATACCTGAAGGAGTGGTGAGGGTGAAGAGGGTGTGGTCTAGTTCAGACTTCTTGAAGCCTCGGCCATTCAGAGTAGTACTCAGCTTGTTGTACCAAGCTCTTGGTGATTGCTTCAGTCCATAGATAGCTTTCTTCAGTCTCAACACATTCCCTCTCTTCACTAAGTGTTCCAAGCCTGGAGGTGGATGCATATACACTTCGTCCTCCAGCTCTCCTTGAAGAAATGCATTCTTCACATCCATTTGCCATAAGCCCCATCCAAGGTTCACAGCTAAGCTTAAGACAATCCGGATTGTGTGTAGTTTAGCTACTGGTGCAAAGGTCTCAATGTAATCTTCTCCATAAGTTTCAGTAAAGCCTCTTGCAACCAATCTTGACTTCTTCCTCTCCACCTTTCCATCAGCCTTATACTTGATTGTGAAGATCCATCTACTAGTCACAGCCTTCTTCCCTTTTGGTAACTCACTCTCATACCATGTATCATTCTTGATCATAGCTCCTGCCTCAGCTCCAACTGACTCCTTCCATTCTTTATCCATCATTGCTTCTTCATAGCTTCTTGGTATGTAGTTCTCATCCAAGTTTACCATAAAAGCACAATGTTCTTCAGGGTATTGAGCAAAGGAACACACGGCTTGAGAAGGATGCTCCACAGCCTGGGCATTGTAGTACACTCTCGTGCTTACCCAGTTGGAAGCATCTCTCCTAATCCGTGTGCTTCTTCTCAATGCTGGTTCAGGTTGTTCCACTTCCACTTGTGATTCTTCTCCACTTTCTTGTGGTACAGACGTAGACACTTCAACTGCCTCTTCTTCTCCTAGCTGACTTGCTTCAGCTCCATCTTGCTGTTCACTTACTTCCACATCTTGATCATGTGTACCAGATGCTCCACTACTCTCTTGAGTTGTCTCTGGTTCACTCCTTTCCCCCCCATGATCAGAAGTGGGAGTTGCTGAATGTCCACCATTTGGTGGTTGAGATCCTGGGTTACTGCCAGGTCCTTGCTGATCTTGTCTCACCTTGACCCCAATACTTTCTAAGATGATCCGCAAGGTAGTGGCTCTCTCCGAGGTAAGATCCTTCAAGTCTTCTTTGTTTTGCTCCTCATAATATCCTCTCTCTTCAACAAACTTCACATCCCTTGATACCAGCATCCTTCTTGTGTCTGGAATATAACACTTGTATCCCTTTTGAGTTGTAGAGTAGCCAATAAACATTGCCTTAGTACTCCTAGCTTCAAGCTTGTTTCTCAACTCCCCGGGTATCAAAACATAACATAAACACCCAAAGACCCTTATATGTTCTAATGAGGGTTTATGTTTGTTGAGAACCTCAAATGGTGACTGCCCTTTCAGGATCAGTGTGGGAGTCCTGTTGATTAGATAGCAGGCCGTGGCTACTGCATCACTCCAAAACTTCTTAGGTACATTAGCTTGGAACATCATTGATCTTGCAAATTCCATAAGGTGCCTATTCTTCCTCTCAGCCACACCATTCTGTTGTGGAGTGTATGGACAGCTTGTTTGATGAAGAATTCCATACTGAGAAAAGTGTTGCTTGAAAGCTTGTCCAATGTATTCTCCTCCATTATCTGACCTGAAAATCTTAATCTTGGCTTGATAATGGTTAGTTACATAGGATTGAAAATTTTTAAATGCATCAAGCACCCTATCTTTAGTTGGAATTAAGGTTAACCAGGTGTATTTAGATTTTTCATCAATGAATGAGACATAATACTTATGATTCTCTCTAGATAAACAAGGAGCAGTCCATACATCAGAGTGAATAAGATCAAAGCAATTCTCATAAACAGTAGAAGAGTTTGGAAAAACAGTTCTACAATGCTTGCCTAAAATGCAAGCTTCACAATCATTGTTTTCAAAAGAAACACCTGGCAACATCAGTTTTAAAGCCTTATTATGAGGGTGTCCTAGTCTAGCATGCCACAATGCATTCTTATTTAAACTAGGAACAGAAGCAGTAGTAAAAGAGCAGCTAATGTCAGAAACAGGAGCAAGATCTTCAAGCAAATATAAGTCTCCTTTTGTTACTCCTTTTCCAATTACTTTGCTGCTTTCAATATCCTGAAACTTCACATCATTAGGACTAAATATGACATTGCATTGCAAGTCAGTTGCACATTTCTTGACAGATAATAAGTTTGAAGTAAAGTCAGGCATATAGAAAGCTTTTGAGTCTTTACTAAACAGTTTAAGTGTTCCTATTCCTTTAATTGGAACCTTATCACCATTTGCAATCATCACATGACCCTTAGTGGGCACAATGTTCTTAATTAACTTAGTATCACTAATCATGTGATGTGATGCACCTGAATCTACAATAAGAGGTCTAGTTGATTGATTACTAGCAAGGTGAGCGAGTATACTAGATGGCTTATATGCATTGTAGTTATTTGCATTTCTTAGAGACCTAGCTATACTATCAGTTCTAGTGATGCAATCTAAGTCTCCTACAGTCCTAGCAATCATGGAAGCACCATAAGAATAACCATAGATGTTACCGTTATCCTTGAACATCTTGATGAGTGCATCAATGTCAGCCTTCCTTATGAAGTCCTGATCATTGTTGCGGCTGCTAGGAGCTCCCATGTACGCCACCAGAGACTTGCCATCACTTGTACCACCTTCTTGAGCCTTGCTAGTACCCACATCACTTGACCCGTCAGACATGTGAGCTCTAGCTTCCCTTTCCTTCATGAATTTTGTCGGTTTGAGGTGTGGGTGGAGTATCCAACACTGGCTCTTCTTGTGGCCTTGCTTCTTGCAATGATCACAGCTCCCATTGAACCTCCTATCCTCAAACTTCCCATTCGTAGCTCTGTTAGCTTGTGGAGTCTCTCCTTGCTCAGCTTGTGCGGCTTGGTTAGCTAAAGATAACTCCCCCTTCTTCCCAAACAACCCAATTGACCCTTGCTCTTTCTGAATCCGAGAACACACTTCCTCCAAGTCAGGTAGAGTATCATCTCTCAGCATGTGTTGTATCAGCCCACTGTATGCCGGATTCAGTGTCAAGAGCAGTCCAAAGACCTTGTCCTGCTCACGCCTCTTGATTAGCTCACTGGGATCAACCGTGCTTGGCCTCAACACCTCTAGCTCGGACCAGAGTGACCTGAACCTTCCTAGGTGCTTGGTAAACTCCATGTCTTCTTGAGCCAAGTTGTTGATCTCTTGCTTCACCTCAAAGACTCTACTCAGGTTGGATGTGTTTCCATACACCCTCTTTAAGGTATCCCACAACTCCTTTGCCGTCTCACAGTAGCAGTATGCATCCAGAATCGCCGGCTCTAAGGAAGCATGAAGAACTGACATCACCATCATGTCTTCCTGCTCCCACCTCTCAAATGGATCCTTTGCTGTCTCATCCTTGTCTTCTTCTTGAGCAACCGACTTTAGGGCCGTTCCAGAGGTAATGTGTCCCCACAAGCCTTTGCTTCCAACTGCGGTCTTCACCATCCGTGACCACACTAGGTTGTTGTTCCCCTTGAACACCACCGCGACCTTCATCTTCATCCCACTATCCATCTTGAAGCAGCTAGACGTAAACAGCTTGCTAAATCTTGGACTGGGAGTAGTAATCACACCAACAAGACCAAAGACACAACCGGAGAAGACTTGAAGCTTGAATCTTCACCGCCCAGCTCCTAGCTTTTATCCTTTGTCTTGATACAAACCTCAACAAGAACTCAGATTCTCATGAACCTGGCTCTGATACCATATGACTTTTAGAGTAATGAAGAGTAATCTGAGTGTTTAAGAGAGATTAGAGAAGAACTGAGTGTAGAGAGTAAGATAAGAGATCGAGACTAAGAGTAAGCCATGGAGGCAAAGATAATCAGAACTGTCTAACTTTCATTAATGAGAAGAGTTCACAATATATAGAGAGGTAGCTTAGGCGACTAGGGTTTAGGATAAGCCACTATTACAAAGGATAAGCTTTTGCTTTAATTCAAATGCTCCAATTAGCTCTCCTCTTAAGGATAAGGTTGCTTTAGCTTTTGCCAGCCTTGGACAGGCTGTCATGCGCTCCCCTTCTTCCCATTCAAAGGTCTTGATGTCTTTGGTAGCAAGGCAAGACTCCTTCTCATCTCGCAAAGTTACTTAGGTAACTTTGTTTCACCTTTGGCCGAGTTACTCTCTCAACCTAAACGGCCTTGTACGGCTCATGTACGGCCTTGTACGGATGCTTACTTCAGCTTGCCTTCACTCTCCCTTAGATCATCCTTTCCTCATCTCCTTAGCTTCTCATATACTGACCTCTTCTTAACATTAAACTAGAACGTATCACAGCTTCAACACCTTCAAGACTACTCGCGTGAAGCTTCAAAGCCGTTAGCTTGTAACTCTCTAAAGATCAAACCCCAGATTCAAATGAACCTGGCTCTGATACCATATGAGATTAAGAGATCCTTAGAGTAATCAGAATAAAAGAAAGAGTTTAAGAAGTGATTAAGAGAAGTTTGTGAAAGATTAAGAGACTAGAGAGCCGTTTAGTGTCTAAGAGAGAATCATTGTGTCTTAAGAGATTTGAGAGACTCAGAACTGCTTAATCTTATTAATGAGTGAGGTTACATATTTATATGGAAAGCATAAGGGTTTACAAGAGTCGAAATGGGCACTATTGAAGCATGTAGAGTCAAGGTTGCTTTCCGGATGATTGGATGACAAGGCTCACACGCTTTGCCTCTTTACAGCCTGTTCCAGCCTGGCACGCTCTTCCCTTATCCACTCAACGGTCTGATCCCTTCTCCTTAAGTCCCCAAGGTAACATTTCCTTGTTACCGTTTCACTTGGTCGAGGTTGGGTAAGTTTTGGTCGAGACCTTTGGTACGGACGGTACGGCCATGTACGGCCTTGTACGGACGTCCGTACCATTCACTCCCAAACTCCCTAAGCTTCCCCAGCTCTTCTTCTCTTAAACTCCCCTTCTCTCCATACTCATATAATCAACTCAACTCAACAGGGATAAGGCTGATACAAAGGGGATTTCGAAATGGGACTCAAAGCATGTGAAGTCAAGGCTAGCTGGCTGCTGAGAGGCTTCACATGCTTGGACAGGCTGTAAAGTAGCTTTACCTTTTCCAGCTATGACCAGACCTTATCCAAACAGCTCCTTCCTTATCCTGACTCCTCTTGGGCGTGCTTCTCCTCACCAAAGTGATCCAAGGTAACTTCCTAAGCCTTTAACTTAGTTACCACAGTAAAACTAAAGTTACTGTGGTAAATCCCAAAGTTACTGTCTGCCCCAATACTCTTCCTCTATCAATGTATCCACTCCTCATCACCTCATCTCAACAGTGTTTACCCAGCTAGAAGGATCCTTCCTCAGCCTTGTGCTCCTTCTTAGTGGCTGCACAACCGGTTCTTCTTCCTGTTGTTCTTCTACTACTTCATCTTGAGAAGGCGTTTGTATCACACCATGATCATGCCCTTGACCATCAGAGCCTATGCTTTCTTCTCCTTCATTCTCTACTCCTCCTTCATCCTGATTAGCCTCTTGCATAGGTTTCTTTGGAACATTACTCTGAAACATGAGTGACCTTGCCACTTCCATGAGATGCCTATTCTTCCTCTCAGCCACACCATTTTTGTTGTGGAGTATACGGACAGCTTGTCTGATGTAGGATCCCATGTTGTGATAAGTGTTGCTTGAATGCATGGATTGTGTACTCTCCTCCATTATCTGATCTAAAAATTTTAATCTTAGCATGATAATGGTTAGTTACATAAGTTTGAAAGTTCCTAAATGCATCAAGCACCCTATCTTTGGTCTGAATTAAGGTTAAACAGGTGTATTTGGATTTTTCATCAATGAATGTGACAAAATACTTATAACTATCTCTAGATAGGCAAGGGGCAGTCCACACATCTGAATGAATTAGATCAAAGCAATTATCATAAACAGTAGTAGACTTTTGAAACACAGTTCTACAATGCTTGCCTAAAATGCAAGCTTCACAATCTTTGTTCTCAAACACAACACCTGGTACCATTAAGTTCAATGCTTTAACATGAGGGTGTCCTACTCTAGCATGCCACAATGCATTTTTATTCAACAAAGAAGCAGAAGTAAACGAGCAACTATATGATAGGCTTGACAGAGTTTACGTGAGGAAGACGGGAGAGAAGGAAGCCGTTCGAGTCTGACGTGGCGGAAGATAATTCAAATAAAGAAGGAGATACTTGTTTTGAATTAGATTCTTTCTAATGCTTTGTATTCGAATTGTATAAAGCCAACTTGTTGGCTAAGAAAGGAGGTAGCTTGTAGATTTGAGTTGAGTCTAACGACTTGAGGAGTGTATAGTCTGGGTGAGGCCAGCGGTTACTCAGATTCAAATCTATAAGCGACTCCGTGTTCATTTGTAATCGGATTGAAGATATACATACGGGATTGAGTTTAGATTGAGTTTCCATTGATTGAGTTTAGATTGAGTTTCCATTGAGTTCGTATAGCTAAACTCTATCAATTGGCGCGGTGAGCTCGGCGATTCTCGCGATGACGATACTCGAAGAAGCAGACGATCGGATCGATACCGTCGATCGTACGGTGGCGGAGTTACAAGACAAGGTGGAGGTGATTCACGGTGGTTGGAGGCGGTTAACGGATTCGAATGAAGAGATGTCTCAGCGAATCGGTTCAGTCGAGAAGGAGCTGTCGTCGATGATTCGAATCTTGAACAGATTAGAATCGCACGTAGTCGGTGACAAAGGAAAGTCCGTGGCATCATCGGGCCCCTCTAACGGTCAGGTACAATTCGATTCTCCGAGAAACGACCGAGATACAGAAGAGCTAGGTTATCGGAGAATACAACATTCGTTTGCTAGTAGAGAAAGTCTGTTGAAGAAGATTGATTTGCCTGTGTTTGATGGTTCAATGCCTTATGGTTGGATCTCGAGAGTTGAGAGATATTTCAGGGCGGCTCGTTATGACGAACATCAGAAATTGGAATTGGTAGCTTTGAGTCTTACTGGAGTTGTAGGGAATTGGTATACATGGGAGAATGAGGAAGAACCTTTCAGTAGTTGGCTACAGTTCAAGCAAAGGATGTTGGATCGTTTTGCAGAATCGAAAGATGATGAACCGAGGAACAGATTATCTGCGTTGAGGCAAACAGACTCAGTTCAGGCTTACGTCAAGGAGTTCGAAGAGCTGATAAATGTGGTCAAGGGGATAGACGAAGCCAATTTGATCAGTCGGTTCTACACGGGGTTGAAACCAGAGATGAAGGAAGTGATCAAGATGAAAGAGCCAAAAGGATTAAGGAATCACATTGCTGCAGTAGTAAAGATGGAATCAAGCATGTTTTGTCAGATGTTAGCTGATAAATCTAAGACGGAGAACCGTTACTCGCGTACTAACAGCTCAGCTCCGAAGTCAAATCAGACGGGAGGTTATCACCAAGTGGATAAAACAAAACTTCTGGACGCAGGAAAGTCAGGTACCTCTGCGGGAGACAGACCTCGGGTGCACCTTACTCCTCAGGAACTAGCTGAGTGCAAGCGTTTGAAACTTTGTTTTAAATGCAAAGCGAAGTGGTTCAAAGGTCATCTATGTGGAAGTCCAGAGCTTCAGGTTTTCACGGTGATAGATGGATTTGAAGTAGAAATTTTGGGAGAACAAGAAGAGGGAATGAGTGAGACAAATAACGCGACAGAATCACAGATGATGCAACTGTCTCTGTACTCATTCTTAGGTATGAATTGACCTACAACAATGAAAGTCAGGGGGCGTATAGGCAGTACATCAATGGTGATTGTGATTGATAGTGGAGCTACTCATAACTTCATTTCTCCAAATCTTGTGAAGAAAGCTCATCTTCAAACGACAACGAACCCACATCTACAAGTTCTGTTGGGTACGGGCATTATGGTTCATGGCTTAGGCATTTGCAACAACGTACACTTACATATGCAAGGCTTGGATTTTATCTTGGATTGCATTATACACTTTTGTGTATTAGAGCATGATTCAACCAATCAGGGATAATCAGATGAAAAGATTAAAGAGATTAAGAGATTTTTAGAGAGAGAATAAAGAGAGAGAGACTCAAAACTCCATTAATTAATAACTGATGAGGTTTACAAGTATTAATAGAGAGAGCAACAAGGAAATTCGAAATGGATAAGCATGTGTAGTCAAAGGACAGGCTGGAACTCCTTTTGAATCACTTGGCTGTGCTTTCTCACATGCTTGCACTAGTATAAAGGCAACTTCTCCTTTCCAGCATCATACAGGCTGTCAAAGTGATCCCTTATCCTTCCTTATCCTCCCTTATCCTCTTTAGTCGAGTTTCCTCTCTTCTCTTCACTATGTTACATTCTCATCCCATCAGATAACTTCCCCAAGTAGTTACTGTGGTTAAAATAAAGTTACCACAGTAAAAATCTAAAGTTACTGTCTCAGCCTCCTTGGTCTTCATCTCATTACTCCCCCTCAAGCTTGACCATGTAGAACAAGTCAAGCTTGGAAACCATTAAGACCTCCCTCATTAAAAACCTCACCAAGTAAAACCCATTGGGATAAAACCTTGATGAGGGAAAAAGAGTGGAGACTCCATGGTTAAGGGGCTCAGTTCCTAGGAGTCAGATCAATGAGTCCAAGCCTTGACAGTATGGACTCCATTGTCTTCAATCTCGCTGCCTTAGTAAACACATCTGCAAGCTGATCTTCACTTCTTGTATAACATGGCAGAATCACTCCTAAGATGATCATCTGCCTCACCTTATGACAATCCACCTCTATGTGCTTTCTTCTCTCATGAAACACTGAGTTGGAGGCAATGTGGATAGCTGCTTGATTGTCACAATGCATAGTCATAGGAGTACTCTGCTCAATCTCTAGATGCTTCAAGATCCCCTTGATCCACACCAACTCGTTTGTCAGCTTCAGCATGGCTCTATACTCAGCTTCAGCACTTGAACAAGAGATAACCTTCTGCTTCTTACTCTTCCAAGTAACCAAGTTTCCTCCAATGAATGTACAATACCCAGTAGTTGATCTCCTGTCCACTCTATCTCCTACCCAATCAGCATCACAATACCCAACCACTTCTGTACTGCCATTACAACCCATCCAAACTCCTTGTCCAGCCGTCCCACTCAGATACCTCAGTATCCTATCAACCATCTTCCAGTGGTGGACCTTTGGCGCCTGCATATGCTGACTCACTTGGTTCACAGCAAAACATATATCTGGTCTGGTGATGGTCAAGTAGATCAGCTTGCCAACCATCTTCCTGTATAGCTTAGGATCTTCAAACAGCTGCTTCTCTTCAACCTCCCCCTCACGCAGAACTTTATATCCCTCCTCAAGGGGTGTCTTAGCTATCTTTCCTCCAAGCACATCAGTCTCCTTCAACATATCCATAGTATACTTCCTTTGAGACATAAACAAACCCTCCTTTGATCTGCATATCTCAATGCCCAGAAAATACTTCATCTCTCCCAAATCCTTGATGTCAAACACAGATTTGAGAAACTCCTTAGTAGCCTGAATCCCTGCCTTATCACTTCCTGTGATAATCAAATCATCCACATACACTAGAATCACAATGCTCCCTGAAGGTCCTGTCAAGGTGAAGAGAGTGTGATCTAGTTCAGACTTCCTAAAGCCTCTCCCATTGAGTGTTGTACTCAGCTTCCTGTACCAAGCTCTAGGTGACTGTTTCAACCCATATATTGCTTTCTTCAATCTCAAAACATTCCCTGGCTTTACTAGATGCTCAAGACCAGGAGGTGGATGCATGTATACTTCATCTTCAAGTTCACCTTGCAAGAAAGCATTCTTCACATCCATTTGCCACAAATCCCACTCCAAGTTTGTTGCAATAGATAACACAATTCGAATTGTGTGAAGCTTGGCCACTGGTGCAAAAGTATCAATGTAATCTTCCCCATAAGTCTGTGTAAATCCTCTTGCAACCAGCCTAGTCTTGCGCCTATCTATCTCCCCATTTGCAAGGTACTTGATGGTGAAGATCCATCTGCTTGAAACTGCCTTCTTCCCTTTAGGTAACTCACTCTCATACCAAGTATCATTCCTGATCATTGCATCCCTTTCATCTCCTACTGAATCTCTCCAAACCTTGTGCTTCATAGCTTCTTCATAAGATCTTGGTATCTCATTCTCATCCAAGTTACACATAAACACCATGTGCTCTTCTGGAAACTCAGCAAAGGAACACACGGCTTGAGAGGGATGCTCCACAGCCTGGACATTGTAGTACACTCTCGTGTTTACCCAGTTGGAAGGATCCCTCCTTATCCTTGTGCTCCTCCGCAAGGTCTCAACCTGTTCTTCAGCCTGAACATTCTCTTGTGCTTCCTCTCTTAAACCAGTAGGTTCTCCCTGCTCATTTCCAGTAGGTTCTCCCTGCTCATTTCCACCTGACTGAGCTCCACTCTTTACTTCCTGTGTCTCCTCCTGATCATGCTGACCTGAATCCTCTTGGTTATGCTCCTGCTCCCCTGATTCAGATCCATTCCCCCTCTCATGATCAAGAGGAGTTGTTCCTCCAGCTTCTCCAGCTTGATTAGAAGGTCCTGTTCTTCCTGGTTCCTGATCTTGGATAATCCTATCCCTAGCCTCTCCAACAACACCCTCAATGTTGTTGCATTCTCTGATGGAGCTCGGGACAGATCCTCTAGGTCTTCCCATTTCTTCTCCTCATAATACCCTTTAGACTCAACAAACATCACTTCTCTAGATACCATAACCCTCCTAGTTATTTGATCATAACATTTGTAGCCTTTCTGAGTGATTGAGTACCCAATGAACATAGCTTTAGTACTCTTTGCTTCTAGCTTGTTCCTTCTTTCTCCGGGAATCATCACATAACATAAGCACCCAAAGACTCTCAAATGATCAATGTGTGGCTTGGCCTTGTTTAATACTTCAAAGGGAGACAGTTTCTTCAAGACACGGGTTGGCACTTTATTGATGAGATAGCAAGCAGTCTGAACAGCATCACTCCAAAACCTCTTAGGGACATTCATGTGGAACATTATTGATCTCGCAACCTCCATCAAATGTCTGTTCTTCCTCTCAGCCACCCCATTTTGTTGTGGTGTGTAAGGACAGCTAGTTTGTTGCACAATCCCATGCTTTGCAAGATGACTCTTGAAAGCATTGCTAGTGTATTCTCCTCCATTATCAGACCTCAGAATCTTCACAGTGGCATTGTACTGGTTAGTAACATATGCTTGGAAGTTCATGAAGGCTTCCAGGACTCTGTCTTTGGAGGGAATCATGGTGATCCATGTGTACTTGGACTTCTCATCAATGAAAGTCACAAAGTACTTATGGCTGTCTCTAGACATACAGGGAGCTGTCCACACGTCTGAATGCACCAGATCAAAGCAATTCTCATATCTGGTTTCTGATGTTGGGAAGACAGTTCTACAGTGCTTTCCAAGTATACAAGCTTCACACTCCAAGTGATTTAACGCCATACTTGGTAGAATCAGTTCAATTGCCTTGGCATGAGGATGTCCCAGCCTTGCATGCCATGTGAGATTATCACACCTATCCGTTGTGCTGCTTAAACACAAAGACTCCACAGGACTAGGCGCCTCAGTTGTTTGGAGATGATAGAGCTGATGCTTGCTGTCTCCTCTGCCAATAACTCTTCCAGTCTTCAAATCCTGGAACTCAACTTCATTTGGTCTGAAAATCACTTGACAATCCAGATCAACTGTAGCCTTCTTAACTGAGATTAGATTGGATGTAAACTGAGGTAGGTAGAAGGCAGTGGAGTTCTTCTCAAACAGCTTGAGGTTTCCCACTCCTTCTATTGGGATCCTGGTACCATTGGCTATCATGACACTCCATGTTGCTGCTTTAACCTCACTGATTAGTCTCTTGTCACTGATCATGTGGTGTGTTGCTCCAGAGTCAATGATGATGGGTTTAGATGTGGATGCTTTGGCAGGAGCACCCAGACTCCGGGTCGTAGCCAAAGCATACACATGCTTAACCAACTCATCCCATTCCTTCTTTGTCACACACTCATCTGCCCTCTTGGTATCCATTCCTCTCATATCCGCAATGTCTCCTACTGTTTCTCCCATGTAAGCTGAGTATGAACACTCTCCTATAACCATCTGCTGAAGTTCATCTATGATTCTCTTCAAGATTACACTCATCCTGTCACTTAAGTGCTCAGACTCGCTATCCTTTCTCCATGCCCTTCTCTTCATTAACCACTCCTTAGAAAGTTTTCTCAACCTTCCCCTCTTACAGCTTGTACCTCCCTTCCATCTTTCTGGCTTCCTGTTCATTTCCCACACATCACAAGTATATTTAACAAGCTCACATACCTCTTCCATAAGGAAGCTGAAGATCACATCTTGCTTCCTCCTTTCTTGACAACATCTCGGATTTGATGTGTGTGTCTTCACCACATCTAGCTCTGACCATACTTCTCTCAGCCTTCCCACAAGCTGATAACACTCATCCTTTCCTTGTCTCAAGCCGCAGATCACCCCTCTGTCCTCAACGACTCTCACAAGCTTGGACTTGCCTAAAGTTGCTTCAATCTCACTCTTTGTAGTGTTTCCTTGAACAACTTCATTTCCCAGCTTCAGACCTCTTGTCTGACCTTCTTCAGTAGCCATTTCCATGAAAGGTTTCCCCTTTCCATGACTACTCCATAACCCACAGCTTTCCAAAGCTCTCTTTGCCCATCTTGACCAATCGCCATCCCTCTCTTCTTCAAGCTCCATGGTTGTACTAGATCTGTGCTTCATTTCCATGTTGAGATAGTTTGAATCCATCAGAATATCTCACACCACTCAGATAATAAAGACCAGAACTCAAGAACACCAAGAACACTCAAGAACACCCAGATTTTTATGAAAAACGAAATCACACTCTCCCCTTTTTAGCAACCTGGCTCTGATACCATATACACTTTTGTGTATTAGAGCATGATTCAACCAATCAGGGATAATCAGATGAAAAGATTAAAGAGATTAAGAGATTTTTAGAGAGAGACTCAAAACTCCATTAATTAATAACAGATGAGGTTTACAAGTATTAATAGAGAGAGCAACAAGGAAATTCGAAATGGATAAGCATGTGTAGACAAAGGACAGGCTGGAACTCCTTTTGAATCACTTGGCTGTGCTTTCTCACATGCTTGCACTAGTATAAAGGCAACTTCTCCTTTCCAGCATCATACAGGCTGTCAAAGTGATCCCTTATCCTTCCTTATCCTCCCTTATCCTCTTTGGTCGAGTTTCCTCTCTTCTCTTCACTAAGTTACCTTCTCATCCCATCAGATAACTTCTCCAAGTAGTTACTGTGGTTAAAATAAAGTTACCACAGTAAAACTCTAAAGTTACTGTCTCAGCCTCCTTGGTCTTCATCTCAATATGCATATCATTGGAGCTGAGTGGAATCGATCTCGTGTTGGGAGTTCAATGGCTAGGAACGTTGGGCAAATGTGAAATTGATTGGGAATTACAAGAATGGAGTTTCGTGTGGGGCAAGGAGAGAGTCACACTACGAGGAGAAAGTGACCTCCACCTTCCCACCAATGCTTTTCAATCACTCTTTCCAGTAGAGGATGCTTCAAGGCAAGGTGTTGATCATTGGTTATACACTCACTACGCTAGTGCGGCCTCTTGTGAGACAACTCCCGTTGAAATTTCTTGTATATTGGAAAATTTTTCGAAAGTGTTTTGTATGCCGGACGGTCTTCCTCCGCTTCGTGGCATCGAACATCAAATCTTACTTAAACCAGGCACTTCGCCGGTTAGTGTACGTCCTTATCGCTACCCACAAGCTCACCAGGAAGCGATGACTACACTGGTTCAAGACATGCTAAAGAAAGGGATCATTCGAGCTAGCCGCAGTCCTTATTCGAGTCCTGTGTTATTGGTGAAGAAGAAAGACAAATCATGGCGCTTTTGTGTGGATTACAGGGCTTTAAATCAAGTGACTGTTGCGGATAAGTTTCCGATTCCCATGATTGACCAGCTGTTGAATCAACTTCACGGGGCAGTGGTATTTTCAAAGCTTGATCTAACTTCAGGATACCATCAGATTAGAATGCAGCAAGAAGACGTGGAGAAAACTGCGTTCAGAACACATGATGGTCACTATGAATTTTTGGTTATGCCGTTTGGATTGACAAATGTGCCAGCAACGTTTCAAGCTTTGATGAATGAGATATTTCGACCCTATCTGAACAAATTCATCTTGGTGCTTTTTGATGACATATTGGTTTATAGTAACAGCATCAGTGATCATGTTCAGCACTTGCAGACAGCATTACACATTTTGGCACAGCATTCGTTGTATGCAAACAAGAAAAAGTGTGTCTTCGGTCAGAGCAGTGTAGAGTATCTCGGTCATGTGATTTCTGAAAAAGGGGTAGCTACAGATGCGGCTAAAACAGAGGCAATGCGACTTTGGCCCACTCCAAAGAACATCAAACAATTACGTGGCTTCTTAGGACTCACAGGCTATTATCGCAATTTTATAAAAAACTATAGGGTATTGGCTAGACCGTTAACAGAGCTGCTCAAGAAAGATCAGTTTGCATGGTCAGGAGAGAAACAAGAGATATTTGACAAATTGAAGGCAACTATGGTGGATGGACCAGTATTAGCCCTTCCGGATTTTACTCAGAAGTTTGTAGTTGAAACAGATGCTTCCGGGTTTGGGATAGGAGCTGTGTTGATGCAGAATAAGAGGCCTATAGCCTACTTCAGTCATGGTCTCACGGCGAGGGAACAGTTGAAACCAATTTATGAGAGGGAACTTATGGCGGTGGTGTTGGCTATACGTAAGTGGAAACATTACTTGTTGGGACGGAGATTTGTTGTTCATACGGATCAGAGAAGTCTGAAGTACTTACTTGAACAACGGGAAGTCAGTATGGAATATCAGAAGTGGTTAGTAAAGCTGTTGGGTTATGAGTTCGACATTATTTTTAAGCCAGGGGTTCAGAACGTTGCTGCTGACGGGCTTTCAAGAATCGATCACACGGGTGAGCTAACATCTTTTACACAGTTATTTGCTTTATCTGCCCCTACGGCGTTGCAGATTACAGAGTTATATCAAGAAATAGAGGCGGATACAACGATTCAGGAAACAATTAAACAGATTAAGTCGGGAAGTACAGTTAAAGCTGGCCTTACAGTATGTGAAGATAGACTTTGGTATAAGGGCAGGCTGGTCATTCCCTCCTCTTCACGTTTCATTCCGTTGATCCTTCAGGAGTGTCATGATTGTCTAGCTGGCGGTCACTCCGGGGTTCTCAAAACAGTTAAACGTATCCAGCTTTGGTTTCATTGGGAAGGGTTGTTTCGTTATGTGCAGCAATATGTGTCGGCTTGTCAGATATGTCAAACCCACAAATATTCGACTCTGTCACCCGCGGGTCTTTTACAACCACTACCTATTCCGAACTTGATTTGGGAAGACATTTCTATGGACTTCATAGAAGGCTTACCTATGTCTAATGGTAGCAATGTCATCTTCGTTATCGTGGATCGCTTGAGCAAATATGGCCACTTCTTGACGTTGAAACATCCATTTCAAGCTTCTGACGTTGCCAAGCGTTTTATTGGAGAGGTAGTGAGGCTACACGGCTTTCCGAAGTCCATCGTTTCAGATCGTGACAAGGTGTTTCTTAATCACTTTTGGAAGGAATTGTTTCGTTTAGCTGACACAAAGCTCAAGTTCAGTACGTCATTCCACTCACAGACGGATGGTCAAACAGAGGTACTGAACCGCTGCTTAGAGACATACTTACGTTGCTTTGCCTCAAGTCATCCACGCACTTGGTCGAAGTATTTGGTGTGGGCTGAGCTTTGGTACAATACATCATATCATACTTCACTACAGATGAGTCCATTTCGTGTGGTTTATGGACGTGATCCTCCGGCTATGCTGCGTTATGAACAAGGTTCTACAGAAAATGTTGATCTGGCGACTCAGTTGATTGAGCGTGATGCTATGTTATTGGAGGTGAAGAAACACTTGGTCCACGCTCAACAATTGATGAAGAATAACGCTGATAAGCACCGTCGAGATGTTGAGTTTGAAGAAGGGGCGATGGTTTATTTGAAGCTCCGTCCTTATAGGCAACAGTCAGTCGCACGACGCGTATGTCAGAAGCTTTCTGCAAAGTACTTTGGACCTTACCGCGTGGAAGAGAGGATTGGTAAGGCGGCATATCGACTGCAGTTGCCACCTTCGTCTAAAATCCATCCAGTGTTCCATGTTTCGCAGCTGAAAGCAGTAATTGGGAAGCATCATATTGTGTTACCTTTGCCTCCGACTATATCAAGGGATGAGGAGATTATGGTGGAACCAGAGCTTATTCTTGAGAGCCGTTATACGCCTTCGGGTCATTTGGAAGTATTGGTTCAGTGGGTTGGTCTTCCTGCCACGGCCGCGACTTGGGTGGATGTTAAGGAGTTTCGAGCTCAGTTTCCTTCTTATCAGCTTGAGGGCAAGCTGAGTGTTAAAGGAGGGGGTATTGATAGGCTTGACAGAGTTTACGTGAGGAAGACGGGAGATAAGGAAGCCGTTGGAGTCTGACGTGGCGGAAGATAATTCAAATAAAGAAGGAGATACTTGTTTTGAATTAGAGTCTTTCTAATGCTTTGTATTCGAATTGTATAAAGCCAACTTGTTGGCTAAGAAAGGAGGTAGCTTGTAGATTTGAGTTGAGTCTAACGACTTGAGGAGTGTATCGTCTGGGTGAGGCCAGCGGTTACTCAGATTCAAATCTATAAGCGACTCCGTGTTCATTTGTAATCGGATTGAAGATATACATACGGGATTGAGTTTAGATTGAGTTTCCATTGAGTTTGTATAGCTAAACTCTATCACTATAATCAGGAACAGAAGTGAGTTCTTCAAGCATATAGAGATCTCCCTTAGTCACCCCTTTCCCAATCAATCTGCTGCTCTCAATATCCTGAAACTTCACATCATTAGGGCTAAAGATAACATTGCATTGTAAATCATTAGTACATCTCTTTACAGATAATAGGTTTGATGTGAATTCAGGCATGTAAAACGCTCTAGATTCTTTGTTAAACAACTTAAGCTTTCCTATTCCCTTAATAGGTATCTTATCTCCATTTGCTATCATCACATGCCCATGAGTAGGTTCTATATCCTTAATCAAGTTCTCATCACTTATCATATGATGTGATGCACCAGAATCAACAATCAATGGTTTATATACTCTTTTAGCATTGTGACAAAGATTACTAAGAGATGAATGCATCCTATCAGTTCTAGCAATGTGTGCATTTCTATACTCATCCCTAGCTTCTAACCGTTCTACTAGTTCTCTAATCAAGTGATCATCCTCATATGCAATCCTAGATGCACCAGTATTAGCCCTTCCGAATTTTACTCAGAAGTTTGTAGTTGAAACAGATGCTTCCAGGTTTGGGATAGGAGCTGTGTTGATGCAGAATAAGAGGCCTATAGCCTACTTCAGTCATGGTCTCACGGCGAGGGAACAGTTGAAACCAATTTATGAGAGGGAACTTATGGCGGTGGTGTTGGCTATACGTAAGTGGAAACATTACTTGTTGGGACGGAGATTTGTTGTTCATACGGATCAGAGAAGTCTGAAGTACTTACTTGAACAACGGGAAGTCAGTATGGAATATCAGAAGTGGTTAATAAAGCTGTTGGGTTATGAGTTCGACATTATTTTTAAGCCAGGGGTTCAGAACGTTGCTGCTGATGGGCTTTCAAGAATCGATCACACGGGTGAGCTAACATCTTTTACACAGTTATTTGCTTTATCTGCCCCTACGGCGTTGCAGATTACAGAGTTATATCAAGAAATAGAGGCTGATACAACGATTCAGGAAACAATTAAACAGATTAAGTCGGGAAGTACAGTTAAAGCTGGCCTTACAGTATGTGAAGATAGACTTTGGTATAAGGGCAGGCTGGTCATTCCCTCCTCTTCACGTTTCATTCCGTTGATCCTTCAGGAGTGTCATGATGGTCTAGCTGGCGGTCACTCCGGGGTTCTCAAAACAGTTAAACGTATCCAGCTTTGGTTTCATTGGGAAGGGTTGTTTCGTTATGTGCAGCAATATGTGTCGGCTTGTCAGATATGTCAAACCCACAAATATTCGACTCTGTCACCCGCGGGTCTTTTACAACCACTACCTATTCCGAACTTGATTTGGGAAGACATTTCTATGGACTTCATAGAAGGCTTACCTATGTCTAATGGTAGCAATGTCATCTTCGTTATCGTGGATCGCTTGAGCAAATATGGCCACTTCTTGACGTTGAAACATCCATTTCAAGCTTCTGACGTTGCCAAGCGTTTTATTGGAGAGGTAGTGAGGCTACACGGCTTTCCGAAGTCCATCGTTTCAGATCGTGACAAGGTGTTTCTTAATCACTTTTGGAAGGAATTGTTTCGTTTAGCTGACACAAAGCTCAAGTTCAGTACGTCATTCCACCCACAGACGGATGGTCAAACAGAGGTACTGAACCGCTGCTTAGAGACGTACTTACGTTGCTTTGCCTCAAGTCATCCACGCACTTGGTCGAAGTATTTGGGGTGGGCTGAGCTTTGGTACAATACATCATATCATACTTCACTACAGATGACTCCATTTCGTGTGGTTTATGGACGTGATCCTCCGGCTTTGCTGCGTTATGAACAAGGTTCTACAGAAAATGTTGATCTGGCGACTCAGTTGATTGAGCGTGATGCTATGTTATTGGAGGTGAAGAAACACTTGGTCCACGCTCAACAATTGATGAAGAATAATGCTGATAAGCACCGTCGAGATGTTGAGTTTGAAGAAGGGGCGATGGTTTATGTGAAGCTCCGTCCTTATAGGCAACAGTCAGTCGCACGACGCGTATGTCAGAAGCTTTCTGCAAAGTACTTTGGACCTTACCGCGTGGAAGAGAGGATTGGTAAGGCGGCATATCGACTGCAGTTGCCACCTTCGTCTAAAATCCATCCAGTGTTCCATGTTTCGCAGCTGAAAGCAGTAATTGGGAAGCATCATATTGTGTTACCTTTGCCTCCGGCTATATCAAGGGATGAGGAGATTATGGTGGAACCAGAGCTTATTCTTGAGAGCCGTTATACGCCTTCGGGTCATTTGGAAGTATTGGTTCAGTGGGTTGGTCTTCCTGCCACGGCCGCGACTTGGGTGGATGTTAAGGAGTTTCGAGCTCAGTTTCCTTCTTATCAGCTTGAGGGCAAGCTGAGTGTTAAAGGAGGGGGTATTGATAGGCTTGACAGAGTTTACGTGAGGAAGACGGGAGATAAGGAAGCCGTTGGAGTCTGACGTGGCGGAAGATAATTCAAATAAAGAAGGAGATACTTGTTTTGAATTAGAGTCTTTCTAATGCTTTGTATTCGAATTGTATAAAGCCAACTTGTTGGCTAAGAAAGGAGGTAGCTTGTAGATTTGAGTTGAGTCTAACGACTTGTGGAGTGTATCGTCTGGGTGAGGCCAGCGGTTACTCAGATTCAAATCTATAAGCGACTCCGTGTTCATTTGTAATCGGATTGAAGATATACATACAGGATTGAGTTTAGATTGAGTTTCCATTGAGTTTGTATAGCTAAACTCTATCACTATAATCAGGAACAGAAGTGAGTTCTTCAAGCATATAGAGATCTCCCTTAGTCACCCCTTTCCCAATCAATCTGCTGCTCTCAATATCCTGAAACTTCACATCATTAGGACTAAAGATAACATTGCATTGTAAATCATTAGTACATCTCTTTACAAATAATAGGTTTGATGTGAATTCAGGCATGTAAAACGCTCTAGATTCTTTGTTAAACAACTTAAGCTTTCCTATTCCCTTAATAGGTATCTTATCTCCATTTGCTATCATCACATGCCCATGAGTAGGTTCTATATCCTTAATCAAGTTCTCATCACTTATCATATGATGTGATGCACCAGAATCAACAATCAATGGTTTATATACTCTTTTAGCATTGTGACAAAGATTACTAAGAGATGAATGCATCCTATCAGTTCTAGCAATGTGTGCATTTCTATACTCATCCCTAGCTTCTAACCGTTCTACTAGTTCTCTAATCAAGTGATCATCCTCATATGCAAGCCTAGATGCTCCAAAAGAATAACCATAAGTGTTACCGTTTTCCTTTAGCATTTTGAAGAGAGCATCAAGGTCTGATCTCTTGATGTAGTCATCATTGCTGCGTGAGCTTGAGGCGCCTGTGTAAGCCACCAGAGACTTCCCATTCCCATCATTGCCTCCATGTCCATCCACTTCACTTGTCTTGATGGTGCCAGCTCCGCTTGATCCTTCAGTCACATTTGCCCTTCCCTCACGCTCCGCTTGATCCTTCAGTCACATTTGCCCTTCCCTCACGCTCCTTCATGAACTTGGCAGGCTTGAGGTGTGGGTGTAGTATCCAGCATTGGCTCTTCTTATGACCATGCTTCTTGCAATGATCACACTTGCCATTGAACTTCCTGTCCTCATACTTCCCGTGAGATGCCTTGTTTGCTTGTGGAGCTTCGGTTGAGTCCTCATGAGCTGCTTGATTGGCAAGAGAGAGCTCCGCCTTTCCTCCAAACAGCCCCATAGACCCCTGCTCCCTTTGGATTTGTGCACACACTTCCTCAAGGTCCGGAAGCTTGTCTGCCCTCAACATGTCCTGGATGAGTTGAGTGTAGGCCGGGTTCAGTGTGAGGAGCAGCCCAAAGACCTTATCTTGCTCGCGCCTCTCATTCAGCTGATCAGGGTCAGTTGTGCTCGGCCTCAGCATCTCTAGCTCGGACCACAAGGACCTGAACCTCCCCAAGTGCTTTGTGAACTCCATATCCTCTTGCACAAGCCGGTTGATAGCTAGCTTCACTTCAAACACACGGCTGAGGTTGGAAGTGTTCCCATACACCTTCTTCAGCGTGTCCCACAGCTCTTTGGCTGATTCACAGTAGCTGTAGGCATCCAAGATAGCTGGATCCAAGGATGCGTGTAGAACCGTCATCACCAGCATGTCTTCTTGTTGCCACTTCTCTACAGCCGCTTCATTGGAGACCTCTTCTTGATCTCCTCCCTGAGTAATGAGTTTCGGAGCCTCCCCTGTTGTGATGTGCCCCCATAAACCCTTACTCCCCACCGCAGTCTTCACCATCCGAGACCACACAAGGTAGTTGCTACCTTTGAAAGTAACCGCTACCTTCATCCTCATGCTCATCCCATGCTCCATCTTTACTCAGCTTGACTTGAACAGCTTGAATCTGATGAAATCTTGAGTCTTGAATCACGCACACACACAGAACGTAGCACAGCTCCAACACCTTCAAAGCTACTCGCGTGTAGCTTCAAAGCCTTCAGCTTGTAACTCTCTAAAGATCAAACCCCAGATTCTAATGAACCTGGCTCTGATACCATATGAGATTAAGAGATCCTTAAAGTAACTAGAATGTAAGTGAGAGTTTAGGTGAAGTTTAGAAAGAGATTATGAAAGATTAAGTAACTTGAGAGCCGTTTAGTGTCTAAGAGAGAACCATAGTGACTAAGAGATTAGAGAGACTCAAACTGCTTAATCTTTATTAGTGTTGATGAGTTACAATATATAGGAGAGCTACTAGGGTTTACAAATCGCAAAGGTAAGGAGAAAGCATGTGAAGTCAAGGTAAAGGATTCAAATCAACCACTAGCAAGCACCACACGCTTATGGCATCTTGGACTAAAGGTGCTTTAGCTTTCCAGCCTGTCCCAGCCTGGCAATGCGCGTCCCTTATCCCTTCAACGGTCTGATCCTTCTCCACTTGAGTAACTCTTCCATAGTTACCATTTCACTTGTGCAAGGTAAGTTTTGGTCGAGGCTTGGATGGTACGGACTGTACGGCTTGTACGGCCTTGTACGGACGTCCGTACCATGCTCTCCCTAAACTCCCTTAAGCTTCCTCATCTCCTTTCCTCTTCAACACCTTAGCTCTTCATACATATACTCATCTCAACTCAACAGAATCACTTTGTGAGAAGCTTGATTTGGATACATAAAGTGGTGGAAAATCACCAGGTAGTTGAATAAATCTCGTAGGAGTTGTGATGAAGAAGTTATCCCACTTTCAAATCAGGTGATTCCAGTTTCCCAGTTTGGGAATAGCACAGCTTCTTCGTCGTTCCAATCAAACCAGGATGAATCACTTTGTGAGAAGCTTGATTTGGATACATAAAGTGGTGGAGAATAACCAGGAAGTTGAATAAATCTCATAGGAGTTGGGATGAAGAAGTTATCCCACATTCAAATCAGGTGATTCCGGTTTCCCAGTTTGGGAATAGCATAGCTTCTTTGTCGTTCCAGTCAAACCTGGATGAATCACTTTGTGAGAAGCTTTACTTTGGATACATAAAGTGCTGGAGAATCACCAGGAAGTTGAATAAATCTCATAGCAGTTTGGATGAAGAAGTTATCCCACTTTCAAATCAGGTGATTCCAGTTTCCCAGTTTGGGAATAGAACAGCTTCTTCGTCGTTCCAATCAAACCAGGATGAATCTCTTTGTGAGAAGCTTGATTTAGATACATAAACTGGTGGAGAATCACCAGGAAGTTGAATAAATCTCATAGGAGTTGGCAAGAAGAAGTTATCCCACTTTCAAATCAGGTGATTCCAGTTTCCCAGTTTGGTAATAGCACAGCTTCTTCGTCGTTCCAATCAAACCAGGATTAATCTCTTTGTGAGAAGCTTGATTTAGATACATAAACTGGTGGAGAATCACCAGGAAGTTGAATAAATCTCATAGGAGTTGGCAAGAAGAAGTTGTCCCACTTTCAAATCAGGTGATTCCAGTTTCCCAGTTTGGGAATAGCACAGCTTCTTCGTCGTTCCAATCAAACCTGGATGAATCTCTTTGTGAGAAGCTTGATTTGGATACATAAAGTGGTGGAGAATATCCAGGAAGTTGAATAAATCTCATAGGAGTTGTCAAGAAGAAGTTATCCCACTTTCAAATCAGGTGATTCCAGTTTCCCAGTTTGGGAATAGCACAGCTTCTTCGTCGTTCCAATCAAACCTGGATGAATCTCTTTGTGAGAAGCTTGATTTGGATACATAAAGTGGTGGATAATCACCACGAAGTTGAATAAATCTCATAGGAGTTGGCAAGAAGAAGTTGTCCCACTTTCAAATCTGGTGATTCCAGTTTCCCAGTTTGGGAATAGCACAGCTTCTTCGTCGTTCCAATCAAACCAGGATGAATCTCTTTGTGAGAAGCTTGATTTGGATACATAAAGTGGTGGAGAATCACCAGGAAGTTGAATAAATCTCATAGGAGTTGGCAAGAAGAAGTTATCCCACTTTCAAATCAGGTGATTCCAGTTTCCCAGTTTGGGAATAGGGCAGCTTATTCGTCGTTCCAATCAAACCAGGGTGAATCACTTTGTGAGAAGCTTGATTTGGATACATAAAGTGGTGGAGAATCACCAGGATGTTGAATAAATCTCATAGGAGTTGGCAAGAAGAAGTTATCCCACTTTCAAATCAGGTGATTCCGGTTTCCCAGTTTGGGAATAGCACAGCTTCTTGGTCGTTCCAATCAAACCTGGATGAATCTCTTTGTGAGAAGCTTGATTTGGATACATAAAGTGGTGGAGAATCACCACGAAGTTGAATAAATCTGATAGGAGTTGGCAAGAAGAAATTATCCCACTTTCAAATAAGGTGATTCCAGTTTCCCAGTTTGGGAATAGGACAGCTTATTCGTCGTCCCAATCAAACCTGGATGAATCTCTTTGTGATAAGCTTGATTTGGATACATAAAGTGGTGGATAATCACCAGGAAGTTGAATAAATCTCATAGGAGTTGGCAAGAAGAAGTTGTCCCACTTTCAAATCTGGTGATTCCAGTTTCCCAGTTTGGGAATAGCACAGCTTCTTCGTCGTTCCAATCAAACCAGGATGAATCTCTTTGTGAGAAGCTTGATTTGGATACATAAAGTGGTGGAGAATCACCAGGAAGTTGAATAAATCTCATAGGAGTTGGCAAGAAGAAGTTATCCCACTTTCAAATCAGGTGATTCCAGTTTCCCAGTTTGGGAATAGGGCAGCTTATTCGTCGTTCCAATCAAACCAGGGTGAATCACTTTGTGAGAAGCTTGATTTGGATACATAAAGTGGTGGAGAATCACCAGGAAGTTGAATAAATCTCATAGGAGTTGGCAAGAAGAAGTTATCCCACTTTCAAATCAGGTGATTCTGGTTTCCCAGTTTGGGAATAGCACAGCTTCTTGGTCGTTCCAATCAAACCTGGATGAATCTCTTTGTGAGAAGCTTGATTTGGATACATAAAGTGGTGGAGAATCACCACGAAGTTGAATAAATCTGATAGGAGTTGGCAAGAAGAAATTATCCCACTTTCAAATAAGGTGATTCCAGTTTCCCAGTTTGGGAATAGGACAGCTTATTCGTCGTCCCAATCAAACCTGGATGAATCTCTTTGTGATAAGCTTGATTTGGATACATAAAGTGGTGGAGAATCACCAGGAAGTTGAATAAATCTCATAGGAGTTGGCAAGAAGAAGTGATCCCACTTTCAAATCAGGTGATTCCAGTTTCCCAGTTTGGGAATAGCACAGCTTCTTCGTCGTTCCAATCAAACCAGGATGAATCACTTTGTGAGAAGCTTGATTTGGATAAATAAAGTGGTGTAGAATCACCAGGAAGTTGAATAAATCTCATAGGAGTTGGGATAAAGAAGTTATCCCACTTTCAAATCAGGTGATTCCAATTTCCCAGTTTGGGAATAGGGCAGCTTATTCGTCGTTCCAATCAAACCAGGATGAATCACTTTGTGAGAAGCTTGATTTGGATACATAAAGTGGAGGAGAATCACCAGGAAGTTGAATAAATCTCATAGGAGTTGGCAAGAAGAAGTTATCCCACTTTCAAATCAGGTGATTCTAGTTTCCCAGTTTGGGAATAGCACAGCTTCTTCGTCGTTCCAATCAAACCTGGATGAATCTCTTTGTGAGAAGCTTGATTTGGATACATAAAGTGGTGTAGAATCACCAGGAAGTTGAATAAATCTCATTGGAGTTGGCAAGAAGAAGTTATCCCACTTTCAAATCAGGTGATTCCAGTTTCCCAGTTTGGGAATAGCACAGCTTCTTCGTCGTTTCAATCAAACCAAGATGAATCTCTTTGTGAGAAGCTTGATTTGGATACATAAAGTGGTGGAGAATCACCAGGAAGTTGAATAAATCTCATAGGAGTTGGCAAGAAGAAGTTATCCCACTTTCAAATCAGGTTATTCCAGTTTCCCAGTTTGGGAATAGCACAGCTTCTTCGTCGTTCCAATCAAACCAGAATGAATCACTTTGTGAGAAGCTTGATTTGGATACATAAAGTGGTGGAGAATCACCAGGAAGTTGAATAAATCTCATAGGAGTTGGGATGAAGAAGTTATCCCACTTTCAAATCAGGTGATTCCAGTTTCCCAGTTTGGGAATAGGACAGCTTCTTCGTCGTTCCAATCAAACCAGGATGAATCTCTTTGTGAGATGCTTGATTTCGATACATAAACTGGTGGAGAATCGCCAGGAAGTTGAATAAATCTCATAGGAGTTGGCAAGAAGAAGTTATCCCACTTTCAAATTAGGTGATTCCAGTTTCCCAGTTTGGGAATAACACAGCTTCTTCGTCGTTCCAATCAAACCAGGATGAATCACTTTGTGAGAAGCTTGATTTGGATACATAAAGTGGTGGAGAATCACCAGGAAGTTGAATAAATCCCATAGACCCCTGCTCCCTTTGGATTTGTGCACACACTTCCTCAAGGTCCGGAAGCTTGTCTGCCCTCAACATGTGCTGGATGAGTTGAGTGTAGGCCGGGTTCAGTGTGAGGAGCAGTCCAAAGACCTTATCTTGCTCGCGCCTCTCATTCAGCTGATCAGGGTCAGTTGTGCTCGGCCTCAGCATCTCTAGCTCGGACCACAAGGACCTGAACCTCCCCAAGTGCTTTGTGAACTCCATATCCTGTTGCACAAGCCGGTTGATAGCTAGCTTCACTTCAAACACACGGCTGAGGTTGGAAGTGTTCCCATACACCTTCTTCAGCGTGTCCCACAGCTCTTTGGCTGATTCACAGTAGCTGTAGGCATCCAAGATAGCTGGATCCAAGGATGTGTGTAGAACCGTCATCACCAGCATGTCTTCTTGTTGCCACTTCTCTACAGCCGCTTCATTGGAGACCTCTTCTTGATCTCCTCCCTGAGTAATGAGTTTCGGAGCCTCCCCTGTTGTGATGTGCCCCCATAAACCCTTACTCCCCACCGCAGTCTTCACCATCCGAGACCACACAAGGTAGTTGCTACCTTTGAAAGTAACCGCTACCTTCTATTAGATTTTGATTTAGTGAGTGTAGAACGTGGATTAAGAGAGAATAAGATTGATTTGAGTAAGTAGATTAAGAGAATTAAGAGATTAGAGTAATGAGAGAGAGAGTAGAAAGATTAGAGAGAGATAGTCTCAAAACTCAGATTAATTCATTCAGATGAGAGCATACAAGGTATAAGGAGATTACAATCATGTCTAGGTTCAGTGAATTCAACTTAGACCTATAAGCATGTGAGGTCAATACAAATAATAGGCTGAGATGCTTCATATGGTTGGACAGGCTGTAAAGTAGCTTTACCTTTCCAGCTAGCCCCAAACCTTATCCATCCCTCTCTTGGACGAGTTCCTTCATCAGGATAGAGCCAAAGTAACTTCCCAAGTCACTTCCATCCAGACATGGTAACTCTCTGAAGTTACTGTTTCTACCTCATCACTCTACTGAACCCCAAAGCTTCATCTCTCCACTTCTTGATCTTCATCTCAACACTCCTCCTCAAGCTAGACTAACTGAACTTGTCTAGCTTGGAAACCATGAAGATCTCCCTCGTTATAAACCTCACCAAGGAAAACCCATTGGGATAAAACCTTGATGAGGGAAAAAGAGTAGAGACTCCATGGTTAAGGGGATCAGCTCCTGGGAGTAAGATCAATGAGTCCAAGCCTTGATAGTATGGACTCTATTGTCTTCTGCCTCGCTGCCTTAGTAAACACATCAGCCAGTTGATCCTCACTCCTCGTGTAGCATGGCAGTATTACTCCTAGGACAATCATCTGCCTCACCTTGTGACAATCAACTTCTATGTGCTTTGTTCTCTCATGAAACACAGAATTAGAGGCAATGTGAATAGCAGCCTGATTGTCACAATGCATTGTCATAGGAGTGGTCTGCTCAATCCTCAAATGCTTCAATATCCCTTTGATCCACACTAGCTCATTAGTCAGCTTCAACATGGCTCTATATTCAGCCTCAGCACTAGAACATGAGACAACCTTCTGCTTCTTACTCTTCCATGTAACCAAGTTCCCTCCAATGAAGGTACAATACCCAGTAGTTGATCTCCTATCAACTCTATCTCCGGCCCAGTCAGCATCACAATAACCAACCACTTCTGTACTCCTATTGCATCCCATCCAGACTCCTTGGCCGCTAGAGACATTCAAATACCTCAAGATTCTGTCTACCATGTTCCAATGGTGCATCTTTGGAGCTTGCATATGCTGGCTAACTTGATTCACAGCAAAACATATGTCTGGTCTGGTGATTGTCAAGTAGATCAGCTTCCCAACCATCTTCCTATACAGCTTAGCATCTTCAAATGGCTGATTGTTTTCAATCTCCCCCTCAAGCAAAACCTTATACCCATCCTCAAGAGGTGTCTTAGCTGTCTTTCCTCCAAGCTTACCAGCGCCCTTCAACAGATCCTGAGTGTACTTCCTTTGAGACATAAACAAGCCCTCCTTTGATCTGCATATCTCAATACCCAGAAAATACTTCATCTCTCCCAAATCCTTGATGTCAAACACTGATTTGAGAAACTCCTTAGTAGCCTGAATCCCTGCCTTATCACTTCCTGTGATAATCAAATCATCCACATACACTAGAATCACAATGATCCCTGAAGGTCCTGTCAAGGTGAAGAGAGTGTGATCCAGTTCAGACTTCCTAGATGTAATATCCCGTCTTTCTGAGAAAGAATTATTTTTAAATAAATAATTCAACATAATAAATTCTCAGAAATAAATTTTTCTGGAAAGAAAAATACAAAGCTAAAGACAAAAAGTGATCGATGCATTGAAAGTAAGTTAGTAGCTTAATTGGATAATTAAGCTATATCTTTTAAAAGGAGAAAAGTGATCGATGAGAATGGTGTTTTGATTACTAAGTTTGGGTTAATTAATCAAGCTGAGAAGAAAAGAGGAGATAAAGAAATATTTTATATTTCTTATGGCTTGGTTGCAATCAACGTGTTTGATGGGAAGGAAAGGAGAATGAATCATACAGGTTTGCTTTGTCATCATCAGGTGTCTATATAAGAAAGGAAGAAAATAAATTAATATGCTTGCTCATGCTTATGAGTATCACGTGGCCAACTAGGAAGCAAATGACTTAGTCATTGCTTTGAAAACGTGGTCAAAGATGGGAAGAAGAGTGTGATACTTGTCACCACCTCATACATCTTGGTTGACTATATAAATGAAGCAAAGTCCCTCCATTTTCTCACGATCAGAACATCAACGACCAAGAGAGAGAAGGAGAAAAAGAACAGGAGAGAAGAGAAATAAAAGAAAGAGAGAAAAGAAATAGAAAAAAAAAAAGAAGGAAAATAAATAATATATTTAAGGAGCTGCTTAGAGAGGCAAGACGTGTTACAAGATTGCGAGATTAACGGTACGTAATCAAGACGAAGATTTGGAAGAATAAAAAGGGTTTGGTCAGCTTCCGGAATCAGAAAGTCAAGCCACATCGGTTAATCACTGTGAGTCACGGTTAATTGTTTGTTAACAAATTTTTAATGCAGGCTCCTGACATCGGAGACGGTTTCCGAGCTAGGATAGCCGGACCGGGCTAGGTGTCAGTTTGTGGATCCGAGGCTTGAGACGATGTCTAGGCTAAGTGGATAGCAAGACTAGTCTAAGCACCCGGATTATTGCGATTGTGTAATTATTATATGTTGTTATAGTGGGTACCTCGTGTTGGTATTGTTGTGTGAGAACCTCGTGGTGGTTCTAGTAGTAGTTGCAGGTCATTGCTTTCTCAAATGGTACCACTAAGCCGGTCGTGGTCCGGAAAGTGGTGGGCTCGGTTTAACTTGGCTTGATCACCGAGGCCGGGTGTCACACGTGGATGTGACAGCCCCCGGCGAGTCCGATAGAGGACCGGGGCACGGTGATTCCGATTGAGGACCGTGACCGGGCGATTCCCGAGCGCCTACGCCTGTGTGGTGTAATAGTGAAGGGATTGCCGGTGTCCCTTATGTGGAGGAAGAATGATTCTGTTGGGCCCTAGGAGTACATGTATATGGTTTATTGAATGACACTCATAAAGAGTGTTTTGATTAAATATGGTTTAAAGCTTTATTGCTTAAATCGGTATTGCTTTATGATCTTGAATACTGATTGTTGAACTACCCGTCTTGCTTGTGTTTGGGGTTGGGTTTAAAATGACGGGTAGTTATATATGCTAGATAGGGAACCCTGGCTCACTGAGTGAAACTAGTTCACTCACTCCTCACATCCTTTTGCAGGTGACCAGTAGAAAAGACCGTAGCACTCATGGAACTGTAGGAGCTGGTGTAGATTGGACATCTTTTGCTAAAGACTCGTTTTCAAGATATATGAATGTATGTTTTACTTTCGACTGCGTCCATGGACCATATGTATAATATTTTGGGCTCGTGAACTTCATGTTTTATATATATATGGAATAAAGTATGTTTAATATTCGTGACGTGTTGAATCTGATATTAGGTTAGTCCAACCTAACACAACTCTATGACTCGGTACGGGTTGCAAAGCCTCAGGCCGAAGATTAGAGGAAACGAGTTTTGAATGGATATTCTGGGTTACAGAATTATGTTTTGTGACTTGGAAAGTCTATTCTAAACCCGTTGTGACACTTCCAGACTTAGCAGAGGAAGGTCGTTCGGGCATGTTCTTGTTTGATTGTTGCTCGACTGACTGACCGATGTCTTAAATGGTTCGGGGGTGTTACAGAGGTGGTATCAGAGCATGGTTTAGATCATGCGGTCAATCACGCATTTTTCATGTTTTATCGAGTCAAATGTGTCGCAAAAGATGTATTAGGAAACCAGCAGAGTTCCGTTCTAATTATTATTCTAAATAGGAAATTCCCTGTTTATGGATTGCAGATGGCAAGAAGGGGAAGGAGTGAAGGGGGACAGGATTGGATGCTGGGTACAGGAAGAATCTCAAGAAGACGAGGGCTGGGATATGAATCCGACGTAAGAGTGCAAACACTAGCACACACCAACCAGGAGTTCAGCGAAGATAACATAGTGGAAAATGACAATCTGTTTGGGCACGACCAGTCAAGGCCACAAGAAGAACACTTTCCACCGAACCGTAGTGTAAGGGAAAGACCAGAAACAGATGATAGTGAGTCAAGTGTCCAAGGACCAAGACCAATAAGACGGAGCAACCCGATTGAACAAGAAGTTCATGATCAACCACAACAAGGAATAGGAATGGAGCATACTCTGAAGATGCTTCATGACGTGATAGCGAGGTCACTGCAACAACCTCAGGTGCAACCTCAGCCACTCGTACCACCACAACCTACAGTGGCTACACCGATGTTACCATTGATAACTGCCATGAAAAACATGAAGACACCACATTTTGAAGGAGGGACAGACCCATTTGAAGCTGACCAGTGGCTTCGAACTATGGAGAAAAACTTTGAGACCCTGACGTGTTCTGAAGAGTCTAAGAAAAAGATGGCGGTGTATTACTTAGAAAAAGATGCGGCAGAATGGTGGGAAAACAGGAATCGCCAAGTAGGACATCTGGTCACCACTTGGGCGGCATTCAAAAAGGAATTTGAACGCAAGTATTTCACCCCGGAGTCCAAGCGAAGGCTTCAACGTCAGTTTGCTAACCTAGCACAAGGAGACAAGACAGTTAGAGAATATGAATCGGAGTTCATGCGACTGCGACGACATGTGCTGCAGGGACAAGATGATGAAGAAACCATGATATCCAACTTTATGTTTGGTTTAAAACCAGAGTTAGAAAATAGACTGGCAGTCGGGAACTACGAGAGTCTCACCGACCTAGTGGAAAAAGCTGTGAATGTAGAGATCGGATTAGAAGCTGAGAAGGCGGCAAGTAAAAAGTCCAAGCAGCATGAACAAGGAAAGTATGGTGGAAATCAAAGATCATTTAAGGGTAAAGATAAGGAAAAGGAATCAGGAAGGCCAACTCGACGATCTCTATTCACAGGAAAATGCTTTAACTGTGGCAAGATAGGCCATAAGTCGAGTGAATGCTTCGGAAAGAAACCTGGATCCTTTCAGTCAAACTCCTACAATCCTACATGCTACACGTGTGGAAAGAAAGGACACATCTCTACACAGTACAGTGTCAATCGTCCTATCCCGGCTACGCCAATCAGTGTCCATCCTCCCCCGGCTCCACCTGCAATCGCACCAGCGCCAAAAAGGCAAGCTATAGGAGGTAGAGTTTACGCTTTAGAACTAGAGGATACTAAACTTCCAGGCCCATCTAAGGGTCCCATCACAGGTATTTGGGTTCTTTAACTTTACTAGATTGATTTTGTGTTGAGTGATTGCTTGTGATGGATTGATTAATTTCTGTTGGATAATTTTTATGTTGTTGATACATATTGATGTTGTGGCAGGAACTTTACATGTTGCGGGGCGTCCCACACATGTATTGTTCGACTCGGGGGCAACACATAGCTTTGTGACCCCTGAGGTAGCTGCCGAGTTTGTGAGATCATTTGTGATTGACAGGATGCATGTGGCTGTGATAACTCCCGGAGACCAAACCCTACAAGCAAAAGAGTGCCTCAGAAGAGTTCCGTTAGTCATTTGCGAGAAGATGTTTGTGGCAGATTTGTTGGTGGTGCCCTTAAAGGGATATGAGGTTATTCTGGGCATGGATTGGTTATCAGGCTATCGGGCTCAATTAGATTGTGAAAAAGGTCGTATTTTGTTCAAAGAGAACGGGCAACGGCAAATAGTATTCTACGGGATCAGTCCAAGCAAATCTGTGTCTTTAGTAGCTGCCTTGAGAGTGGAAGATTTGCTTAAGGATGGAGAAGCGTATCTGGTAACAGTAACTGCTAGTGAAGGACCCGTTAGCAATGAAGTTAAAATTACGGATATTGCGGTAGTACAAGAGTTTGAGGATGTGTTTGCAGCGTTAAAAGAGTTACCTCCACCTCGGAGTAACCCTTTCACAATTAACTTGGAACCTGGAGCTAAGCCGATAGCAAAGGCTCCTTACCGCATGGCACCTGCAGAGTTAGCAGAGTTGAAGACACAACTTGAAGATTTAATGGACAAAGGTTTCATAAGACCTAGCTCTTCACCATGGGGAGCTCCGGTCTTATTTGTCAAGAAGAAAGATGGTAGCATGCGGCTTTGCATTGATTATCGAGGAATCAACAATATCACCATCAAAGATAAGTATCCCCTTCCGAGGATAGACGAATTGTTGGATCAGTTAAGGGGAGCAAGTTGGTTTTCAAAGATCGACTTGGCGTCGGGCTATCATCAGATTCCAATTTCAGAAGGTGATTTCATGAAGACTGCGTTTAGAACTCGTTATGGACAATACGAGTTTGTCGTAATGCCATTTGGACTTACTAACGCACCGGCGGCCTTCATGAGATTGATGAATGAAGTCTTCCACGATTATCTCGACAAGTTCGTGATAATCTTCATCGATGATATTTTAATATATTCCAAGACAGAGGTAGAGCACAAAGCACACTTGAAGCTAGTGTTGGAACGGTTAAGAAACCAGAGGTTGTATGCAAAGTTCAGTAAGTGTTCTTTTTGGAAAAGAGAGATCGGATTCTTAGGGCACCGAGTGTCCGGAGAAGGAGTTTCTGTAGATTCGGAAAAGGTGAAAGCCATCGAGGAATGGCAAAGGCCATCAACGGTAACCGAGGTAAGAAGTTTCCTCGGGTTAGCCGGGTATTATCGAAAGTTCGTCAAGGACTTTTCCTCAATCGCTAAGCCCCTAACGAAGTTGACTGGAAAAGGAGTTCCGTTCATCTGGGGAAAAGAAACAGTGGAAGCATTTCAGAGACTGAAGAAAGCTTTGACCACAACACCAGTATTGGCATTACCTGAACAAGGTAAACCTTACACTGTGTACGCAGATGCTTCTAGGGTTGGGTTGGGTTGTGTGTTGATGCAGGAAGGCAAAGTAATTGCTTATGCATCAAGGCAACTCAGGAAACATGAAGAGAACTACCCAACACACGATTTAGAAATGGCGGCAGTGGTGTTTGCGTTAAGGATTTGGAGATCCTACTTATATGGAGAAGTCGTGGAAGTATTCACAGATCATAAGAGTCTCAAGTACTTGTTCACACAGCCTGATCTAAACCTCCGACAAAGGCGATGGATGGAGTTTGTGGCGGATTACGACTTGAAGATTCAATATCATCCAGGCAAAGCTAATGTTGTCGCAGATGCACTAAGTCGTAGAAAGTTGGCGTCTGATGTTGGAAAGGAAGTGGAAGCGTTATCAAATGAACTCAAGTTGATGACGTTACAGGCAATTGAGGGAGAACCAAGTGAGTCCTTAGGCACGCGTGCCGTAGACCAAGCAGGTTTACTCGCACGGATCAGAAAAGAGCAAGAATGTGATGAAAAGCTAAAGATAATCATCGAGGAAGTCAAGAATCCTGAAGGTACAAACCCAAGTGGTTATCATGTGGCGGCAGATGGTACACTTTTACTTAATGGGAGGATATCAGTACCACAGGGAGAAGGGCTACGAGATGAAATTTTGAAGTCGGCGCATCACTCGTTACTCAGTATCCATCCCGGGAGTACGAAAATGTATCGAGATATCCGAAAGTATTATCATTGGCCAGGAATGAAGAAGTCAGTGGCGCGATGGGTGGCTCAATGCCAAACTTGTCAACAAGTCAAAGTCGAGCATCAGATTCCAGGAGGATTATTACAAAGCTTACCAGTACCTCAGTGGAAATGGGATTCCATATCCATGGACTTCATCACTGGGTTACCGCCGGCTAGAGGAAGATCAAATAATGCAATATGGGTGATTGTCGACAGATTGACAAAAGTGGCGCACTTGTTACCTATGAAGGAAACCGATAAGGTAGAAGTATTGACAGAGATGTACGTGGATCAGATTGTGAAGTTGCATGGTGTGCCAACAGATATAGTCTCTGATCGAGATCCTAGATTCACCTCAAATTTTTGGAAGGCGTTACAAAAAGCAGTGGGAACTAAGTTGTTTATTAGCACCGCGTATCATCCCGAGACGGACGGCCAAACCGAAAGAACCATTCGAACCATAGAGGATATGATGCGGATGTGTATATTGGATTGGGCGGGAAGCTGGGAAAAGCATTTACCATTAATCGAGTTCTCCTACAACAACAGCTTTCATTCTAGCATAGGTATGGCACCATATGAGGCGCTTTATGGGAGGCCATGCAAAACACCTTTATGTTGGACCGAAGTTGGAGAAAGAAGAGAGTTTGGACCCGAAATTGTAGAAGAGACGATGAAAAAGTTGGAGATCATTCAAACCAATATGAAAAAAGCGCAGGATAGACAAAAGAAATACGCCGATCAATCAAGGCGAGAAGTGGTGTTCAGTATTGGTGATTGGGTTTATCTGAAAGTGTCAGCTCAGAAAGGAAAAGATCGATTCGGGAAAGTCGGGAAACTTGCGGTAAGATTCATTGGGCCTTACCAGATTGAAGAACGAATCGGAGATGTTGCTTACCGTCTCAACCTGCCCGAAGAAATGCGGATACATCCGGTGTTTCACGTATCAATGCTACGGAAGCATGTTCATGATCCCAAAGCTATTGAGACGGAGCAAATTGAAAACTTGCAAACAAATCTCACTTATCCACAGGGACCGATCCGAATAGGTGAACGTCGAATACGAAAACTAAAGAACCAAGAGATTCCTCAAATCCAAGTCTTCTGGGGTAAGCGAAACCATGTAATTGTGACCTGGGAGGATGAGTCAAGATTCAAAGCATCGCATCCAGAATTCTTCCATGAAGACGTAGTGATGGAAGAAAAGGGATCATCCTAGAGAATTCGGGGACGAATTCTAATAAGGGGAGGAGGATGTAATATCCCGTCTTTCTGAGAAAGAATTATTTTTAAATAAATAATTCAACATAATAAATTCTCAGAAATAAATTTTTCTGGAAAGAAAAATACAAAGCTAAAGACAAAAAGTGATCGATGCATTGAAAGTAAGTTAGTAGCTTAATTGGATAATTAAGCTATATCTTTTAAAAGGAGAAAAGTGATCGATGAGAATGGTGTTTTGATTACTAAGTTTGGGTTAATTAATCAAGCTGAGAAGAAAAGAGGAGATAAAGAAATATTTTATATTTCTTATGGCTTGGTTGCAATCAACGTGTTTGATGGGAAGGAAAGGAGAATGAATCATACAGGTTTGCTTTGTCATCATCAGGTGTCTATATAAGAAAGGAAGAAAATAAATTAATATGCTTGCTCATGCTTATGAGTATCACGTGGCCAACTAGGAAGCAAATGACTTAGTCATTGCTTTGAAAACGTGGTCAAAGATGGGAAGAAGAGTGTGATACTTGTCACCACCTCATACATCTTGGTTGACTATATAAATGAAGCAAAGTCCCTCCATTTTCTCACGATCAGAACATCAACGACCAAGAGAGAGAAGGAGAAAAAGAACAGGAGAGAAGAGAAATAAAAGAAAGAGAGAAAAGAAATAGAAAAAAAAAAGAAGGAAAATAAATAATATATTTAAGGAGCTGCTTAGAGAGGCAAGACGTGTTACAAGATTGCGAGATTAACGGTACGTAATCAAGACGAAGATTTGGAAGAATAAAAAGGGTTTGGTCAGCTTCCGGAATCAGAAAGTCAAGCCACATCGGTTAATCACTGTGAGTCACGGTTAATTGTTTGTTAACAAATTTTTAATGCAGGCTCCTGACATCGGAGACGGTTTCCGAGCTAGGATAGCCGGACCGGGCTAGGTGTCAGTTTGTGGATCCGAGGCTTGAGACGATGTCTAGGCTAAGTGGATAGCAAGACTAGTCTAAGCACCCGGATTATTGCGATTGTGTAATTATTATATGTTGTTATAGTGGGTACCTCGTGTTGGTATTGTTGTGTGAGAACCTCGTGGTGGTTCTAGTAGTAGTTGCAGGTCATTGCTTTCTCAAATGGTACCACTAAGCCGGTCGTGGTCCGGAAAGTGGTGGGCTCGGTTTAACTTGGCTTGATCACCGAGGCCGGGTGTCACACGTGGATGTGACAGCCCCCGGCGAGTCCGATAGAGGACCGGGGCACGGTGATTCCGATTGAGGACCGTGACCGGGCGATTCCCGAGCGCCTACGCCTGTGTGGTGTAATAGTGAAGGGATTGCCGGTGTCCCTTATGTGGAGGAAGAATGATTCTGTTGGGCCCTAGGAGTACATGTATATGGTTTATTGAATGACACTCATAAAGAGTGTTTTGATTAAATATGGTTTAAAGCTTTATTGCTTAAATCGGTATTGCTTTATGATCTTGAATACTGATTGTTGAACTACCCGTCTTGCTTGTGTTTGGGGTTGGGTTTAAAATGACGGGTAGTTATATATGCTAGATAGGGAACCCTGGCTCACTGAGTGAAACTAGTTCACTCACTCCTCACATCCTTTTGCAGGTGACCAGTAGAAAAGACCGTAGCACTCACGGAACTGTAGGAGCTGGTGTAGATTGGACATCTTTTGCTAAAGACTCGTTTTCAAGATATATGAATGTATGTTTTACTTTCGACTGCGTCCATGGACCATATGTATAATATTTTGGGCTCGTGAACTTCATGTTTTATATATATATGGAATAAAGTATGTTTAATATTCGTGACGTGTTGAATCTGATATTAGGTTAGTCCAACCTAACACAACTCTATGACTCGGTACGGGTTGCAAAGCCTCAGGCCGAAGATTAGAGGAAACGAGTTTTGAATGGATATTCTGGGTTACAGAATTATGTTTTGTGACTTGGAAAGTCTATTCTAAACCCGTTGTGACACTTCCAGACTTAGCAGAGGAAGGTCGTTCGGGCATGTTCTTGTTTGATTGTTGCTCGACTGACTGACCGATGTCTTAAATGGTTCGGGGGTGTTACACTAAAGCCTCTCCCATTGAGAGTGGTACTCAACTTCCTGTACCAAGCTCTAGGTGACTGTTTTAGCCCATATATTGCCTTCTTCAATCTTAAAACATTCCCTGGCTTTACTAGATGCTCAAGACCAGGAGGTGGATGCATGTATACTTCATCTTCTAGTTCACCTTGCAGGAAAGCATTCTTCACATCCATTTGCCATAGATCCCACTCCAAGTTTGTTGCAATGGATAACACAATTCAAATTGTGTGAAGCTTAGCCACTGGTGCAAAAGTATCAATGTAGTCTTCCCCATAAGTCTGTGTAAACCCTCTTGCTACCAGCCTGGTTTTGCGTCTCTCAATAGTTCCATCTGCCCGGTACTTGATTGTGAAGATCCATCTGCTAGACACAGCCTTCTTCCCTCTTGGTAATTCACTCTCATACCAAGTGTCATTCCTGATCATTGCATCCCTTTCATCACCCACTGAATTTCTCCAGACCTTATGCTTCATGGCTTCCTCATAAGACCTTGGGATCTCATTCTCATCCAGATTACACATGAAGACCACATGCTCCTCTGGATATGTTGCAAACGAACATACTGCTTGAGTCGGATGTGCTACGGCCTCCGCATTGTAGTATATCCTTGTGTTCACCCAATTTGATGGATCTTTCTTTACCCTGGTACTTCTCCTCAGTGGTTGAACCTCTGTTTCTGGTTCCTGAATCCCAACTGACTCGACTGGATTTTGCATAGCTGCCTGCTCATCTCTATCAGTCTGCGCATCTCCATCTGATCTTGGACTCTCTCTATCAGCCTGCGCATCTCCATCTGATCTTGGACTCTCTTCTCCTTGTGTCTCTCCTTGATCATGACTTCCTGAATCACTTTGCTGTTGTTGTTGCACTCCTGATTCAGCTTCACTTCCCCCCTCATGATCAAGAGGGGACCTCCTTTCACTTTCCTCCTCATGAGTACTTGTGCTTCTTGGTGGTTCTCTTCTTGTTCCCTGATCCTGGGTCATGCTAATCCCAAGATTCTCCAATATTTTCCTCAGATTTGTTGCCTTATCTGATGGCGTTTGTGGAAGATCCTTCAAATCTTCTCATATCTTTTCTTCATAATACCCTTTTCCTTCAATGAATTTGACATCTCTAGACACCAACACCCTCCCTGTTATTGGATCATAGCACTTATACCCTTTCTGAGTAATGGAGTATCCAATAAACATAGCCTTAGTGCTCTTTGCATCAAGCTTCTTCCTCAGCTCTCCTGGAACCAATACATAGCAGGTACACCCAAACACTCTCAGATGTTGAATCTGCGGCCTAGCCTTGTTCAGTACCTCAAATGGAGATAGATCCCTCAGAACTTTCGTCGGTGTCCTGTTGATGAGATAACATGCTGAGACAACTGCATCACTCCAAAATCTCTTGGGAACATTCGAATGAAACATCATTGATCTTGCTACTTCCATCAGGTGTCTGTTCTTCCTCTCAGCCACACCATTCTGTTGTGGAGTGTAGGGACAGCTGGTTTGATGAACTATCCCATGCTTCATCAGATGATTCTTGAATGCATGGCTAGTGTATTCACCTCCATTGTCTGACCTTAGTACCTTCACAGTAGCATTATAGTGATTAGTGACATAAGCTTGGAAGTTTATAAATGCCTCTAACACTCTATCCTTGGAGGGAAGCAATGTGACCCATGTATACTTAGATTTTTCATCTATGAAAGTCACAAAATACTTATGCTTATCCCTAGATATACATGGAGATGTCCACACATCAGAGTGTATTAAGTCAAAGCATTTCTCATAGACAGTTTCAGATGTGGGAAAGACAGTTTTGCAATGCTTCCCTAGTATGCATGCTTCACATTCAAGGTGATTAACTGATAGATTAGGCATCATTAGCTCAAGGGCGCGAGTATGAGGATGTCCTAATCTAGCATGCCAAGTAATACTATCACAGCCATCAGCAGTACTACTCATGCATATAGAGATAGAGGGTTTAGAGAGCTTAGTTGATTGTAGCTGGTATAGATTGTTGGTACTGCTCCCCTTTCCAATCACTTGACCCGTAACAAGATCTTGAAACTCAACCTCCTGTGGCCTGAATACTACTTGACATTGCAAATCAATAGTAGCTCTCTTTACAGATATCAAATTGGAGGTAAACTGAGGCAGGTACAAGGCTGTTGACTCCCTGTCAAATAGCTTCAAGCTTCCTATCCTTTCTATAGGAATTTTATCTCCATTTGCTATCTGAACATTTCCAGTAGCTGCTCTCACTTCATCCATCAGACTCCTATCACTGATCATGTGATGACTGGCTCCAGAATCCACAATAATAGGTTTAGACCTTACTGAATGACTTCCTTGCTTCTTTGATGCAGTGAGTGCTTTCGCTTTGGCTACAAATGCATCCCATTCTCTTCTGGTAATCACCTCATCAGCTCCACCCTTCTCGTGTCTGTTTGTTAAGCTATCCCCATCTTTTATGTCTCCTATGTATGCTGAATACAAGCTCTTGCCGGTGATTACTTGTTCTAGCTCAGTAATCTTTCTCCTCTTATCCGGCTGCATCGTTGCTTGCTCATGCTTCACCAAACCACACACACTCTCCACATCAGGTAGGACTTCTTCCGTGAGGATCTTCTTGACCAGTTTATCATAAGACTTATCTAAACTCAGCAGAAGACTAAACACTTCATCTTGCTCTAGCCTTCTCTTCAGTATGTCTTTATCTGAGGTACTCAGTCTGAGTGCCTTCAACTCTGCCCATAAGCTCTTAAAGCGTTCAAGATGCTTACTGAGCTCTTCTCCATCTTGCCTCAGATTCTCAATGGCCCGCTTAACCACAAAAACCTTGCATAGATGCGATCTGTCCTCATACACAGCTTCCATACTCTCCCACAACTCCTTAGCTGTCCCTTCATGACCATCAGCTTCCAGGGTTGAACTTGAGAGCGACCTCTGGATGATCCCAAGTGTTCCATGATTCTCTTGAATCCACTTGCCTTCACCCATCTGCTTTGTAATCACTTCACCCCCACGATTCCACTCATCAGGAGTAACTGTTGTACATAGCTCCACCATGGTGTCGTCTGTTTCCATCTACAAGAAGAGAACCTCAACACACCAATAACCCAGAATACCAAATCTTCAAGCACACTCACAAACCCAGAATCTCCAAGAACACAAATTTGCGGAATGAACTCAGGTTTTAGAGCAACCTGGCTCTGATACCATATTAGATTTTGATTTAGTGAGTGTAGAACGTGGATTAAGAGAGAATAAGATTGATTTGAGTAAGTAGATTAAGAGAATTAAGAGATTAGAGTAATGAGAGAGAGAGTAGAAAGATTAGAGAGAGAGATAGTCTCAAAACTCAGATTAATTCATTCAGATGAGAGCATACAAGGTATAAGGAGATTACAATCATGTCTAGGTTCAGTGAATTCAACTTAGACCTATAAGCATGTGAGGTCAATACAAATAATAGGCTGAGATGCTTCACATGCTTGGACAGGCTGTAAAGTAGCTTTACCTTTCCAGCTAGCCCCAAACCTTATCCATCCCTCTCTTGGACGAGTTCCTTCATTAGGATAGAGCCAAGGTAACTTCCCAAGTCACTTCCATCCAGACATGGTAACTCCAAAGTAACTGAGGTAAATTCTAAAGTTACCATGGTAAATCTCTGAAGTTACTGTTTCTGCCTCATCACTCTACTGAACCCCAAAGCTTCATCTCTCCACTTCTTGATCTTCATCTCAACACCTTCATCCTCATGCTCATCCCATGCTCCATCTTTACTCAGCTTGACTTGAACAGCTTGAATCTGATGAAATCTTGAGTCTTAAATCACGTACACACACCAAACTTGAGTCTTGAATCACGCACACACACAGAACGTAGCACAGCTCCAACACCTTCAAAGCTACTCGCGTGTAGCTTCAAAGCCTTCAGCTTGTAACTCTCTAAAGATCAAACCCCAGATTCTAATGAACCTGGCTCTGATACCATATGAGATTAAGAGATCCTTAGAGTAACTAGAATGTAAGTGAGAGTTTAGGTGAAGTTTAGAAAGAGATTATGAAAGAAGAAGTGGAGGAGAATCACCAGGAAGTTGAATAAATCTCATAGGAGTTGGCAAGAAGAAGTGATCCCACTTTCAAATCAGGTGATTCCATTTTCCCAGTTTGGGAATAGCACAGCTTCTTCGTCGTTCCAATCAAACCAGGATGAATCACTTTGTGAGAAGCTTGATTTGGATACATAAAGTGGTGGAGAATCACCAGGAAGTTGAATAAATCTCATAGGAGTTGGGATAAAGAAGTTATCCCACTTTCAAATCAGGTGATTCCAGTTTCCCAGTTTGGGAATAGGGCAGCTTATTCGTCGTTCCAATCAAACCAGAATGAATCATTTTGTGAGAAGCTTGATTTGGATGCATAAAGTGGTGGAGAATCACCAGGAAGTTGAATAAATCTCATAGGAGTTGGCAAGAAGAAGTTATCCCACTTTCAAATCAGGTGATTCCAGTTTCCCAGTTTGGGAATAGCACAGCTTCTTCGTCGTTCCAATCAAACCTGGATGAATCTCTTTGTGAGAAGCTTGATTTGGATACATAAAGTGGTGGAGAATCACCAGGAAGTTGAATAAATCTCATAGGAGTTGGCAAGAAGAAGTTATCCCACTTTCAAATCAGGTGATTCCAGTTTCCCAGTTTGGGAATAGCACAGCTTCTTCGTCGTTCCATTCAAACCAGGATGAATCACTTTGTGAGAAGCTTGATTTGGATACATAAAGTGGTGGAGAATCACCAGGAAGTTGAATAAATCTCATAGGAGTTGGGATGAAGAAGTTATCCCACTTTCAAATCAGGTGATTCCAGTTTCCCATTTTCGGAATCGCACAGCTTCTTCGTCGTTCCAATCAAACCAGGATGAATCACTTTGTGAGAAGCTTGATTTGGATACATAAAGTGGTGGAGAATCACCAGGAAGTTGAATAAATCTCATAGGAGTTGGGATGAAGAAGTTATCCCACTTTCAAATCAGGTGATTCCGGTTTCCCAGTTTGGGAATAGCACAGCTTCTTTGTCGTTCCAGTCAAACCTGGATGAATCACTTTGTGAGAAGCTTTACTTTGGATACATAAAGTGTTGGAGAATCACCAGGAAGTTGAATAAATCTCATAACAGTTTGGATGAAGAAGTTATCCCACTTTCAAATCAGGTGATTCCAGTTTCCCAGTTTGGGAATAGCACAGCTTCTTCGTCGTTCCAATCAAACCAGGATGAATCACTTTGTGAGAAGCTTGATTTGGATACATAAAGTGGTAGAGAATCATAAGAAAGTTGAATAAATCTCATAGGATTTGGGATGAAGAAATTATCCCACTTTCAAATAAGGTGATTCCAGTTTCCCAGTTTGGGAATAGGACAGCTTATTCGTCGTCCCGATCAAACCTGGATGAATCTCTTTGTGATAAGCTTGATTTGGATACATAAAGTGGTGGAGAATCACCAGGAAGTTGAATAAATCTCATAGGAGTTGGCAAGAAGAAGTGATCCCACTTTCAAATCAGGTGATTCCAGTTTCCCAGTTTAGGAATAGCACAGCTTCTTCGTCGTTCCAATCAAACCAGGATGATTCACTTTGTGAGAAGCTTGATTTGGATACATAAAGTGGTGGAGAATCACCAGGAAGTTGAATAAATCTCATAGGAGTTGGGATAAAGAAGTTATCCCACTTTCAAATCAGGTCATTCCAGTTTCCCAGTTTGGGAATATGGCAGCTTATTCGTCGTTCCAATCAAACCAGGATGAATCACTTTGTGAAAAGCTTGATTTGGATACATAAAGTGGTGGAGAATCACCAGGAAGTTGAATAAATCTCATAGGAGTTGGCAAGAAGAAGTTATCCCACTTTCAAATCAGGTGATTCCAGTTTCCAGTTTGGGAATAGCACAGCTTCTTCGTCGTTCCAATCAAACCTGGATGAATCTCTTTGTGAGAAGCTTGATTTGGATACATAAAGTGGTGGAGAATCACCAGGAAGTTGAATAAATCTCATTGGAGTTGGCAAGAAGAAGTTATCCCACTTTCAAATCAGGTGATTCCAGTTTCCCAGTTTGGGAATAGCACAGCTTCTTCGTCGTTCCAATCAAACCAGGATGAATCTCTTTGTGAGAAGCTTGATTTGGATACATAAAGCGGTGGAGAATCACCAGGAAGTTGAATAAATCTCATAGGAGTTGGCAAGAAGAAGTTATCCCACTTTCAAATCAGGTGATTCCATTTTCCCAGTTTGGGAATAGCACAGCTTCTTCGTCGTTCCAATCAAACCAGGATGAATCACTTTGTGAGAAGCTTGATTTGGATACATAAAGTGGTGGAGAATCACCACGAAGTTGAATAAATCTCATAGGAGTTGGGATGAAGAAGTTATCCCACTTTCAAATCAGGTGATTCCAGTTTCCCAGTTTGGGAATAGCACAGCTTCTTCATCGTTCCAGTCAAACCTGGATGAATCACTTTGTGAGAAACTTTACTTTGGATACATAAAGTGCTGGAGAATCACCAGGAAGTTGAATAAATCTCATAGCAGTTTGGATGAAGAAGTTATCCCAGTTTCAAATCAGGTGATTCCAGTTTCCCAGTTTGGGAATAGGACAGCTTCTTCGTCGTTCCAATCAAACCAGGATGAATCTCTTTGTGAGAAGCTTGATTTCGATACATAAACTGGTGGAGAATCCCCAGGAAGTTGAATAAATCTCATAGGAGTTGGAAAGAAGAAGTTATCCCACTTTCAAATCAGGTGATTCCAGTTTCCCAGTTTGGGAATAACACAGCTTCTTCGTCGTTCCAATCAAACCAGGATGAATCACTTTGTGAGAAGCTTGATTTGGATACATAAAGTGGTGGAGAATCACCAGGAAGTTGAATAAATCTCATAGGAGTTGGCAAGAAGAAGTGATCCCACTTTCAAGTCAGGTTATTCCAGTTTCCCAGTTTGGGAATAGCACAGCTTCTTCGTCATTCCAATCAAACCAGGATGAATCACTTTGTGAGAAGCTTGATTTGGATACATAAAGTGGTGGAGAATAACCAGGAAGTTGAATAAATCTCATAGGAGTTGGGATGAAGAAATTATCCCACATTCAAATCAGGTGATTCCGGTTTCCCAGTTTGGGAATAGCACAGCTTCTTTGTCGTTCCAGTCAAACCTGGATGAATCACTTTGTGAGAAGCTTTACTTTGGATACATAAAGTGTTGGAGAATCACCAGGATGTTGAATAAATCTCATAACAGTTTGGATGAAGAAGTTATCCCACTTTCAAATCAGGTGATTCCAGTTTACCAGTTTGGGAATAGCACAGCTTCTTCGTCGTTCCAATCAAACCAGGATGAATCACTTTGTGAGAAGCTTGATTTGGATACATAAAGTGGTGGAGAATCACCAGGAAGTTGAATAAATCTCATAGGAGTTGGCAAGAAGAAGTTATCCCACTTTCAAATCAGGTGATTCCAGTTTCCCAGTTTGGGAATAGCACAGCTTCTTCGTCGTTCCATTCAAACCAGGATGAATCACTTTGTGAGAAGCTTGATTTGGATACATAAAGTGGTGGAGAATCACCAGGAAGTTGAATAAATCTCATAGGAGTTGGGATGAAGAAGTTATCCCACTTTCAAATCAGGTGATTCCAGTTTCCCATTTTGGGAATCGCACAGCTTCTTCGTCGTTCCAATCAAACCAGGATGAATCACTTTGTGAGAAGCTTGATTTGGATACATAAAGTGGTGGAGAATCACCAGGAAGTTGAATAAATCTCATAGGAGTTGGGATGAAGAAGTTATCCCACTTTCAAATCAGGTGATTCCGGTTTCCCAGTTTGGGAATAGCACAGCTTCTTCGTCGTTCCAATCAAACCAGGATGATTCACTTTGTGAGAAGCTTGATTTGGATACATAAAGTGGTGGAGAATCACCAGGAAGTTGAATAAATCTCATAGGAGTTGGGATAAAGAAGTTATCCCACTTTCAAATCAGGTCATTCCAGTTTCCCAGTTTGGGAATATGGCAGCTTATTCGTCGTTCCAATCAAACCAGGATGAATCACTTTGTGAAAAGCTTGATTTGGATACATAAAGTGGTGGAGAATCACCAGGAAGTTGAATAAATCTCATAGGAGTTGGCAAGAAGAAGTTATCCCAGTTTCAAATCAGGTGATTCCAGTTTCCAGTTTGGGAATAGCACAGCTTCTTCGTCGTTCCAATCAAACCTGGATGAATCTCTTTGTGAGAAGCTTGATTTGGATACATAAAGTGGTGGAGAATCACCAGGAAGTTGAATAAATCTCATGGAGTTGGCAAGAAGAAGTTATCCCACTTTCAAATCAGGTGATTCCAGTTTCCCATTTTGGGAATAGCACAGCTTCTTCGTCGTTCCAATCAAACCAGGATGAATCTCTTTGTGAGAAGCTTGATTTGGATACATAAAGCGGTGGAGAATCACCAGGAAGTTGAATAAATCTCATAGGAGTTGGCAAGAAGAAGTGATCCCACTTTCAAGTCAGGTGATTCCATTTTCCCAGTTTGGGAATAGCACAGCTTCTTCGTCGTTCCAATCAAACCAGGATGAATCACTTTGTGAGAAGCTTGATTTGGATACATAAAGTGGTGGAGAATCACCAGGAAGTTGAATAAATCTCATAGGAGTTGGGATGAAGAAATTATCCCACATTCAAATCAGGTGATTCCAGTTTCCCAGTTTGTGAATAGCACAGCTTCTTCATCGTTCCAATCAAACCAGGATGAATCACTTTGTGAGAAGCTTCATTTGGATACATAAAGTGGTGGATAATCACCATGAAGTTGAATAAATCTCATAGGAGTTGGGATGAAGAAGTTATCCCACTTTCAAATCAGGTGATTCCAGTTTCCCAGTTTGGGAATAGCACAGCTTCTTCGTCGTTCCAATCAAACCAGGATGAATCACTTTGTGAGAAGCTTGATTTGGATACATAAAGTGGTGGAGAATCACCAGGAAGTTGAATAAATCTCATAGGAGTTGGGAAGAAGAAGTTATCCCACTTTCAAATCAGGTGATTTCAGTTTCCCAGTTTGGGAATAGCACAGCTTCCTGGTCGTTCCAATCAAACCAGGATGAATCACTTTGTGAGAAGCTTGATTTGGATACATAAAGTGGTGGAGAATCACCAGGAAGTTGAATAAATCTCATAGAAGTTGGGAAGAAGAAGTTATCCCACTTTCAAATTAGGTGATTCCAGTTTCCCATTTTGGGAATAGCACAGCTTCTTCGTCGTTCCAATCAAACCAGGATGAATCACTTTGTGAGAAGCTTGATTTGGATACATAAAGTGGTGGAGAATCACCAGGAAGTTGAATAAATCTCATAGGAGTTGGGATGAAGAAGTTATCCCACTTTCAAATCAGGTGATTCCAGTTTCCCAGTTTAGGAATAGCACAGCTTCTTCGTCGTTCCAATCAAACCAGGATGAATCACTTTGTGAGAAGCTTGATTTGGATACATAAAGTGGTGGAGAATCACCAGGAAGTTGAATAAATCTCATAGGAGTTGGGATAAAGAAGTTATCCCACTTTCAAATCAGGTGATTCCAGTTTCCCAGTTTGGGAATATGGCAGCTTATTCGTCGTTCCAATCAAACCAGGATGAATCACTTTGTGAAAAGCTTGATTTGGATACATAAAGTGGTGGAGAATCACCAGGAAGTTGAATAAATCTCATAGGAGTTGGCAAGAAGAAGTTATCCCACTTTCAAATCAGGTGATTCCAGTTTCCCAGTTTGGGAATAGCACAGCTTCTTCGTCGTTCCAATCAAACCAGGATGAATCTCTTTGTGAGAAGCTTGATTTGGATACATAAAGTGGTGGAGAATCACCAGGAAGTTGAATAAATCTCATAGGAGTTGGCAAGAAGAAGTTATCCCACTTTCAAATCAGGTGATTCCAGTTTCCCATTTTGGGAATAGCACAGCTTCTTCGTCGTTCCAATCAAACCAGGATGAATCTCTTTGTGAGAAGCTTGATTTGGATACATAAAGTGGTGGAGAATCACCAGGAAGTTGAATAAATCTCATAGGAGTTGGCAAGAAGAAGTTATCCCACTTTCAAATCAGGTGATTCCATTTTCCCAGTTTGGGAATAGCACAGCTTCTTCGTCGTTCCAATAAAACCAGGATGAATCACTTTGTGAGAAGCTTGATTTGGATACATAAAGTGGTGGAGAATAACCAGGAAGTTGAATAAATCTCATAGGAGTTGGGATGAAGAAGTTATCCCACTTTCAAATCAGGTGATTCCAGTTTCCCAGTTTGGGAATAGCACAGCTTCTTTGTCGTTCCAATCAAACCTGGATGAATCACTTTGTGAGAAGCTTTACTTTGGATACATAAAGTGGTGGAGAATCACCAGGAATTTGAATAAATCTCATAGGAGTTGGGATGAAGAAGTTATCCCACTTTCAAATCAGGTGATTCCAGTTTCCCAGTTTGGGAATAGCACAGCTTCTTCGTCGTTCCAATCAAACCAGGATGAATCACTTTGTGAGAAGCTTGATTTGGATACATAAAGTGGTGGAGAATCACCAGGAAGTTGAATAAATCTCATAGGAGTTGGCAAGAAGAAGGTATCCCACTTTCAAATCAGGTGATTCCAGTTTCCCAGTTTGGGAATAGCACAGCTTCTTCGTCGTTCCAATCAAACCAGGATGAATCACTTTGTGAGAAGCTTGATTGGATACATAAAGTGGTGGAGAATCACCAGGAAGTTGAATAAATCTCATAGGAGTTGGGATGAAGAAGTTATCCCACTTTCAAATCAGGTGATTCCAGTTTCCCAGTTTGGGAATAGCACAGCTTCTTCGTCGTTCCAATCAAACCAGGATGAATCACTTTGTGAGAAGCTTGATTTGGATACATAAAGTGGTGGAGAATCACCAGGAAGTTGAATAAATCTCATAGGAGTTGGGATGAAGAAGTTATCCCACTTTCAAATCAGGTGATTCCGGTTTCCCAGTTTGGGAATAGCACAGCTTCTTCGTCGTTCCAATCCAAACCAGGATGAATTCACTTTGTGAGAAGCTTGATTTTGAGAATCACCCAGGAAGTTGAATAAATCTCATAGGAGTTGGGATAAAGAAGTTATCCCACTTTCAATCAGGTGATTCCAGTTTCCCAGTTTGGGAATATGCACAGCTTATTCGTCGTTCCCATCACCAGGATGAATCACTTTGTGAGAAGCTGATTTGGATACATAAGTGGTGGAGAATCACAGGAAGTTTGAAAAATCTCATAGGAGTTGGCAAGAAGAAGTTATCCCACTTTCAAATCAGGTGATTTTT
>NW_022610410.1:0-19025 GCF_000309985.2 Brassica rapa | reverse complement strand
ACAGTAGGATCCTAGCGTGCGGTTAGGCATGTTTGGTAAGTTAAGGCCGTGATGGATGGAATTAATATCCGAAAGTCCGAGCTTGAATAGTAAATCCTCATTCTATAAGAAGGGAGGTAACTTGTTTCACAATTTTTTTCACTTTCTTGTCTAAGATCTTTCTTAAGAAAAACTTCTTTTCTCTCCACCCTTTTCCTCTATTTTCTCAAGAGAAGTGTAAAGATGTCGAGCAAGAAAAATGTTGCGAAAAAAGGATCTTCATCCGCGAGTGCTTATGAAGAGCTCATTGTTCCAAAGATGGAGTTCGTGCCTCACTCGGTACATCCCGCCGAGACGAGGCATGGTGGAATTGCTCATTACGGTTCGATGACTCTTCCCAAGGAGATGTCGTTCCCGGTCTTGACACATCGCAGAGTCGAGAAAGAGACGCAAGTAGGAGTACTCTGACGAGTTTCTTGCGACCATGCGATCGTTCTAACCATATCCCGGATGCTGTGGAGTTCCGAGTTCCCTGTCCTGGAGAGTGTCCTAACAGCCCCCTAGAGGGTTACTTCACTTGCTCGAGGCGTTCGTAGTGCGTTGTCACTTATGGTTCCCGATCCCCGAAATCCTTGTTCGAGTATTGGACCGTTTCGAGGTTGCGATAAGCCAGTTGACTACCCTGGCCATTCAGCATCTTATTGGGATCCTGATCCTGAGCTACGAGCATGGCCTTTCCCTTTCCGTCGATCATTTTGAAGCGCTTTTGAGGCTTCAACTCGTCAAAGATACGGACAAGCATAGGCTGGTCCCTCGGAAGTTTATGTCAGTGGTTAAGAAGTTCATCTCGAACTTCAACTCGTGGAAGAAGTTTTTCTTCTTTGTTCGTTTAGACGCTGCGTCTGTCGAAGAGAGTTGTATTCCACTGTTCCGGAGGTTACCGAACGATCGTCCTTTCATCAATCCTCTTGCTCCGTTCCCTGAGGACACTATTGAGGTGAGGGATCTTCTCAGGAATGGTCCCTTCTTTTGGACTTCCTTTACGCCGAAGAGGGTTCGGAGGGCACTGAGGTTCGTGCACCCTGGTCCTGCCTCGGTTGCGGACACGGGAAGTGACTCTGAACCTGATGACCAGAGTCCAGCTGCAGCCCCATCAGCCGTGCCGGAGTCGAGCTCTTGGAAGGGAAAAGATATCGACCTTGGCGATATAGAATTTTTGATGGATGCTCTATGCTTCCGGGATGGGATCCAAACCTAGCTTATGGCGATGGGAGTGGCTCGAGCGAGGCCCCCATCCCAGACTTCGATGACTTCTTTGCCGGCCTACCACCGGGTTTTGATGCTCCTCCACCTGCGAAAGAGTCGGCGAGGCCAAAAATCGTCGCGGAAGGGTCTCGAATCATCAACGGGGTATGATTTTTTCGAAAATATTCATGATTGCCTACGTTTTTCCTTTTTCCGCTTACAATGCGTTAATTGATTTCGCAGGGCCTTAACTTGCTCGGCTCGGCCATTGAAGCGAGTCATAGGGAGGCTATGATCTATCGTTTCAAAGCGGAGAAAGCGGAACGAGATCTCGCTCGCGTGCAAGGCGAGATCTTGGAGCGAGAAGCGCGACTTACTCGTGATCATGCGCGGGCTGTTCGTAAGGCGGAGAGGAAAGGCAAAAGAGAAATCGTCGAGGTGATGAAGACTCGTGCTTCTCAATTCCAGGATGAGAATGCCTTTACCTCGGTGGGTGACCTTCGTGAGTGCCGCGGTTCGGTTGGAAGTCTTTGGAGGACGCAAGCCAATGACTACGTGTTCGAGGACGAAATGAGCTTGATGAAGAGTGGGATGAATGATCATGCCCATGCTGAGGCGCTTATCCCTCCGATTGACGAGCGGATTCAAGGGTTCTGGGATTCCATCCCGGTTTCCCCTGATACCGAGGAGGTTTCGACCGGTTCCCGATGATGGCGAGGAAGTGGATCGTCCCGCGGATGCGTTCGGTGCTTCGTTGTCTGGGGACTTTTACTTTGGATTATGAGCGGTGGAGTAGTTATCGAAAGAAATATGTTCGTCTTTCTGTTTTATGTTTGTGGCCTTCTGAATTTGGATTTTGCTTAGGCCTGCCTAGATGGCCGTATTTGTACTTACTGGGACTGGCCGTTGGTGGCTTTGAATCCCTTGCCGCCTTACGCGGTTTATTTATATGATGAATGTTTCTTTTTTCGAGTTTTTCCCGAGTAGGTTCGAAGTAAATATGAGTTGTCGTATTCAATTCCGATGAGACGTCCAATCTGTTGGTTCGTTCGTGATTTTCGTAAGAATTACCCATCTTTACGATTTTCGAGAACATTGAGATACGAACGGAGAGACATGGTTTAGGATCTCGTATCTTTTAGATATCATGCCTTGAGATGTTTGAGACCAGAGCGTTGGGTTTAGGGAAAGACCTACGTTTACTTTCGGTTAAGGTTTGTGCGGTGACTACCCGGCTATCGTTTTTCCTGTTGCGATTTCTTCCTGACTCGTACTGATTTAAAGTCCGCGATAGGTTCTCGGCTTATATGACTTGTATGGTACGAATCGAGCATCTTCTCAGAGTCAACTGGAAGTGCTAAACCAAAATTTCGGATTTTTGTTGTAGCGCGGTTTTGTCCTTGTGCTGGACGTTTTGAAGATCAAAGAGTGATCGAATTGCGTTTGTTTAAGACGGCTAGCGTGTTCGTCGGGGCCAATCGACGAACGAAGTGTAAGTTTTTGGTGGTCGTGTTCGGACAATTTGTTAGTATTATCCTCGAATTTTAACTTTTGCGACGTCTCGCAGTTAGTTCGAGGATTGTACATGTATTTTGTGTGTTTTGAAAGATGATAATCTTTACGATTTTTGGGCCGGAAGGGGCCGCAGACAAGAGTCTTAACGTTTTCAGGCGTGTCCTGAAAGTTTCTTTTGTGTTTTACTGAAGCGTAAACATTTTCGATAAAAAGGACAACGTATATTGTAGTAAAAGTTTTTGAAGTTTCTAAAAACTCGATTACAATAACGAAGATTTTTCTAAGTGGGAGTATACGAGTATACGCACCCACTCCCCCCCCCTTTTTAGAGAGGGGGATAGCTGAATTCGTTTTTTGACGAACTGCCTATGTACCCCTTTCGAGGATCAAGCCATCTCGTAGTTCTGTTTCATGCCGTGAGTGTTCTTACTCGGCGGTAGATGTCTCGATGTCCGCCTTGACCGTGTCGATCGTGGCTGGGTCAAAGCTATTTTCCGGATGTTCCGGTTGAGTTGTAGCGTGGGCTTCGGACCTGTGTTGAGCTTCGACGTCCGATGCGTTTGCGTCGGTAGATGAATTTAATTCGTCTTTTTCCGGGGCGCTTTTGGTCGAAGATCAATCTATCTTCGTGCGTTTGCCGTTTGCAGTTGCAGAAGTCGTGATTTTCCTTAACTTGTGCTCTGCGAGGAAGCATAGCCGCGACTGTTTTTGGCATCCCCAGATGGCCGCGACTCCGCTTGGCGTTGGGAATTTGAGACCCAGGTGGTAAGTTGACGGAACTGCCTGCATGGCGTTGAGCCATGGGGTTCCCATGATCACGTTGTAGATAGCGGGATGATCGACTACCGCGAACTCGACGACTTTCGTGATCTCCTTGGCCATGACTGGCAATTGGATGGATCCGAGAGTCATCGATACTTCGCCAGAAAAACCCGTGAGTGGTTTTGGCATCGGAATCACTTCTCCGAGTTCGATGTTCATCCGCTTGAGAGTGTCACGGAAGATTACATTGACCGTGCTTCCCGTGTCGACGAGTACCCTTCCGACTTCTAAATCTCGTATGACGAGATCTATGACGAGTGGGTTGCAGTGAGGTTGGTCGATTCCGCCAGCTTCTTCCTTTGTGAAAGTGATCGAGCAATTTTGGCCATCTCGAGGAGGAGACCATGTAGGCCAATTTGCACTCGACTCTGCCTTCTGTTGGTAAGCCTTGATGGCTGATACAGTATCGCCGCAGTATTGTGATCCTCCGATGATCATATTGACTCTGCGATGATTGTTATCGTTTCCCTTGTCGTCCGGCCTCCTACCGCGTTTATCCCCAGGTTGGTTTCGTTGAGGGGATTTTTCGGCGGGCGGATTTCTGTCCATCTTTGGAGGCCGATCAGAATCGAGGATGAGATCCTTGACGCTAGTTACTTCCGAGAGCTCTCCAGCGAGTAGCTTCGCGGCCAGTCTTGCTCCCAAGACTTTGCAGTTAGTCGTGGAATGTCCTCGGGATTGGTGGAACTCGCAGAAGGTGTTTTCGTCATACCCTTGATTGCGAGTCCATGTGTTGCCCGTGGTCCGGCCTTGATCCGAATTGATCGCATAGTTATGCGCCCCTTGGAGATCTTCCCCGTCGTGATGGACGTACTTGTCGTTACGAGAGTTCTTCTTTTTCCCTTTCGGATCCACGTCTTTCGAGGATGGTCTTGCCGCCTTATGTTTTTGCGATATGACTTTAGTTTCTTCCTCGACTATGATGTAGTCCGTTGCTTTGTGGAGGGCGTCCTGGATCGTTCACGGTTTGTCGAGAGTTATCCACTTTCTGAATTTCGACTTGTACCAGAGCGTCTTTCTCAGCGCGTCGATGGCCACTTTGTCGCTTATCCCGCTGACCCTGGACATTATCAGCTTGAAACGACTGATAAACTCACGGAGGGGTTCGTCTTCCCTCTGGGAGAGACTCCAGAGATCAACATCGGAAGTTTCTCTGTCTATGAATACAGAGTACTGTTTTAGGAATTCCGATGTGAGCTGTCGAAAACTCCCGATGGTGTTGCGGCGAAGGCGTGCGAACCATTCGAGCACTGCTCCTTCAAGATTTTCGACAAACAGGCGGCAATAGCCGGCATCCTTTTCGCTGTCCTTCAGTCTTGCTCTTCCCATCGCGATGTGGAAAGCCTGAAGGTGCGCTTTTGGATCAGCCGTGCCATCGTACTTCGGTACTTTGATTTTTCCCGGATCGGACACCCTCATGTCCGAAATTCGACTGGTAAAGGGGGTCTTTCGAGCTCCTTCCAACAGTCGATCGATCTCGGGGGCAGCACTAGTAGCATGATGGATTTGAGACTTTACGGCTCTCACTTCTGCCGCAGTCTTAGTGATGTAATCGCGAAGATCGCGGATATCCAATGTCTGTTCAGTACACCCAGGACTTCCGTGTGTGTCCGTCAGTACACACAGGACGTACGTGGCTGTCCATCAGTACACGTATCAGCACGTTGGTCCTTGGACTCAGCACGCTGACCCTTCCCGTGGACTGTTCGGGTGATTTTGGCCCACGTGGGCTGTCTGTTCAGTACCCACAGGACGTCCGTGGGTGTCCGTCAGCACACACAGGACGTCCGTGGCTGTCCGTGTGTGTCCCTGTTTGTCCGTGTGTGTCCGTTAGCACACACAGGATGTCCGTGGCTGTCCATCAGTACACATATCAGCACGTTGGTCCTTGGACTCAGCACGCTGACCCTTCTCGTGGACTGTTCGGGTGATTTTGGACCACGTGGGCTGTCTGTTCAGTACACACAAGACGTCCGTGGGTGTCCGCCAGCACACACATGATGTCCGTGGCCTTCCGTGTGTGTCCGTCAGTACACACAGGACGTACGTGGCTGTCCATCAGTATACGTATCAGCACGTTGGTCCTTGGACTCAGCACGCTGACCCTTCCCGTGGACTGTTCGGGTGATTTTGGCCCACGTGGGCTGTTTGTTCAGTACCCACAGGACGTCCGTGGGTGTCCGTCAGCACATACAGGACGTCCGTGGCTGTCCGTGTGTGTCCCTGTTTGTCCGTGTGTGTCCGTTAGCACACACAGGATGTCCGTGGCTGTCCATCAGTACACATATCAGCACGCTGGTCCTTGGACTCAGCACGCTGGCCCTTCCCGTGGACTGTTCGGGTGATTTTTGCCCACGTGGGCTGTCTGTTCAGTACACACAGGACATCCGTGGGTGTCCGTCAGCACACACAGGACGTCCATGTGTGTCTGTCAGCACATACAGGACGTCCGTGGCTGTCCGTGTGTGTCCGTCAGCATACACAGAACATCTGTGGCTGTCCATCATTACACATATCAGCACGCTGGCCCTTCTCGTGGACTGCGCGGGTGATTGTGGCCCATGTGAGCTGTCTGTTCAGTACACACAGGACGTCCGTGGGTATCATTCAGAACACACAGGATGTCTGTGGGTGTTCGTCAGCACACACAGGACGTCCGTAGCTGTCCGTGTGTGTCCGTCAGCACACACATGACGTCCGTGGCTGTCCATCAGTACACATATCAGCACGCTGGTCCTTGGACTCAGCACGCTGGTCCTTGGACTCAGCACGCTGGCCCTTCCCGTGTACTGTTCGGGTGATTTTGGCCCATGTGGGCTGTTTGTTCAGTACACACAAGACGTCCGTGGGTGTCCGTCAGCACACATAGGACGTCCGTGGCTGTCAGTGTGTGTCAATGTGTGTCCGTGGGTGTCCGTCAGCACACACAGGACATCCGTGGGTGTCCGTCAGCATACACAGGACGTCCGTGGCTGTCCGATGTGGGAACTGAAATTCACACCGTCGATTTCCGTTTAAATAAGGAAACTAGGAAAACCCTAATTTCCCAGAGGACCCGGATATCTGCTAATTACCACACGTCAAGCAATCAGAACACGAGAATAACAACGATAAAGAATAAGAAATCGAAAAAGAGAGCAAAGAAGATCTTATTCCAAATTTGCTTATGAGCGTTTACAACAAGGTATAAGCCTGGGCTCGAGAGCTGTCGGCGAGATTCCTAGTTCTAGTAACCCTAAGACGGCTAAACCTAATTGAGTCGCAGCTCGAAATAACAAAAACGGAAAATTGCCTAAATTGCTCTAAGTGCTAAGTTTGCTCTGAAAAAGTTCTCCTCCTGCTCCTCGCCTAGGACTCCTTATATACTAGCTCCAAGGTCGGTTTACGCTTTTACTCTTCTGCCCTTAAGCCGTCATAGCATAAAAATGGAGATATTCCATTTTTCCCGATCTTCACAATTATCTTCAAAACTTCTGTATTTATCCGCGGAAAATTGACATTTATCCTTCCTTGTGGGCCAAGCGTAAACCGTGCTGCGGTTTACGGGCTTTGGGTTAGGAAATCGTAGGATGGGCCTCGAGGCACGTTTTAGGTCCCTTTGGGCCGTCTTCCGACTCGAGACGTTTACTACGAATTTTCCGCAGTTTCTCATCCGCGAAGTTTGATCGATGAGTTGGAATAGCGGAAAACGTGGACTGAGCTTGCTACGGTCTTCGGGAGACAGCGTTCGAAGATTTGACGAGAATGCATGGATTGATGTCTGTCGATGTCCGGAAGAGTTCAATAGCTACACAGCGACCAATCTTCGGCTCGAGCCCGGTCGCTACGTAGGGACTGAGCTTCGGCTTGAGCTTGGTCGCTACGTAGCGACCGAGCGGGACAATCGCTCGGTCGCTACGTAGTGACCGAGCTTTGGCTCGAGCTCGGTCGCTACGTAGCGACTGAGCGGGACGATCGCTCGGTCGCTACGTAGCGACCGAGCGGGACGATCACTCGGTCGCTACGAAGCGACCGAGCTTGGCCGAGCTCGGTCGCTATGTAGCGACCGAGCGGGATGATCGCTCGGTCGCTACGTAGTGACCGAGCGGGACAATCGCTCGGTCGCTACGTAGCGACCGAGCGAGACGGACGCTCGGTCGGTACGTAGCGACCGAGCTTGGCTCGGGTTTGGTCGCTGTATAGCGACCGGACGGCGTGTATGCGTTGTGATCGAGCTTGGTTTGTTCGGTTTGAATCTCAAAGGATACTTCTTCGTAAAAACTTCATATTGGTTATATTTTACGAAAGTTGTATCCTTCTTTTTACTATCTCTTTCGGAAATACGATCTCCGAGGATTTTCGGGTGGTAATTCCGTCTTGACCGTTTTTGACCCAACAGTTAGCCCCCCAGCCCGTTAGGATCATGCACAGTAGGATCCTAGCGTGCGGTTAGGCATGTTTGGTAAGTTAGGCGTGATGGATGGAATTAATATCCGAAAGTCCGAGCTTGAATAGTAAATCCTCATTCCTATAAGAAGGGAGGTAACTTGTTTCACAATTTTTTCACTTTCTTGTCTAAGATCTTTCTTAAGAAAAACTTCTTTTCTCTCCACCCTTTTCCTCTATTTTCTCAAGAGAAGTGTAAAGATGTCGAGCAAGAAAAATGTTGCGAAAAAAGGATCTTCATCCGCGAGTGCTTATGAAGAGCTCATTGTTCCAAAGATGGAGTTCGTGCCTCACTCGGTACATCCCGCCGAGAACGAGGCATGGTGGATTGCTCATTACGGTTCGATGACTCTTCCCAAGGAGATGTCGTTCCCGGTCTTGACACATCGCAGAGTCGAGAAAGAGGACGCAAGTAGGAGTACTGACGAGTTTCTTGCGACCATGCGATCGTTCTACCATATCCCGGATGCTGTGGAGTTCCGAGTTCCCTGTCCTGGAGAGTGTCCTAACAGCCCCCTAGAGGGTTACTTCACTTGCTACGAGGCGTTCGTAGTGCGTTGTCACTTATGGTTCCCGATCCCCGAAATCCTTGTTCGAGTATTGGACCGTTTCGAGGTTGCGATAAGCCAGTTGACTACCCTGGCCATTCAGCATCTTATTGGGATCCTGATCCTGAGCTACGAGCATGGCCTTTCCCTTTCCGTCGATCATTTTGAAGCGCTTTTGAGGCTTCAACTCGTCAAAGATACGGACAAGCATAGGCTGGTCCCTCGGAAGTTTATGTCAGTGGTTAAGAAGTTCATCTCGAACTTCAACTCGTGGAAGAAGTTTTTCTTCTTTGTTCGTTTAGACGCTGCGTCTGTCGAAGAGAGTTGTATTCCACTGTTCCGGAGGTTACCGAACGATCGTCCTTTCATCAATCCTCTTGCTCCGTTCCCTGAGGACACTATTGAGGTGAGGGATCTTCTCAGGAATGGTCCCTTCTTTTGGACTTCCTTTACGCCGAAGAGGGTTCGGAGGGCACTGAGGTTCGTGCACCCTGGTCCTGCCTCGGTTGCGGACACGGGAAGTGACTCTGAACCTGATGACCAGAGTCCAGCTGCAGCCCCATCAGCCGTGCTGGAGTCGAGCTCTTGGAAGGGAAAAGATATCGACCTTGGCGATATAGAATTTTTGATGGATGCTCTATGCTTCCGGGATGGGATCCAAACCTAGCTTATGGCGATGGGAGTGGCTCGAGCGAGGCCCCCATCCCAGACTTCGATGACTTCTTTGCCGGCCTACCACCGGGTTTTGATGCTCCTCCACCTGCGAAAGAGTCGGCGAGGCCAAAAATCGTCGCGGAAGGGTCTCGAATCATCAACGGGGTATGATTTTTTCGAAAATATTCATGATTGCCTACGTTTTTCCTTTTTCCGCTTACAATGCGTTAATTGATTTCGCAGGGCCTTAACTTGCTCGGCTCGGCCATTGAAGCGAGTCATAGGGAGGCTATGATCTATCGTTTCAAAGCGGAGAAAGCGGAACGAGATCTCGCTCGCGTGCAAGGCGAGATCTTGGAGCGAGAAGCGCGACTTACTCGTGATCATGCGCGGGCTGTTCGTAAGGCGGAGAGGAAAGGCAAAAGAGAAATCGTCGAGGTGATGAAGACTCGTGCTTCTCAATTCCAGGATGAGAATGCCTTTACCTCGGTGGGTGACCTTCGTGAGTGCCGCGGTTCGGTTGGAAGTCTTTGGAGGACGCAAGCCGATGACTACGTGTTCGAGGACGAAATGAGCTTGATGAAGAGTGGGATGAATGATCATGCCCATGCTGAGGCGCTTATCCCTCCGATTGACGAGCGGATTCAAGGGTTCTGGGATTCCATCCCGGTTTCCCCTGATACCGAGGAGGTTTCGACCGGTTTCCCGATGATGGCGAGGAAGTGGATCGTCCCGCGGATGCGTTCGGTGCTTCGTTGTCTGGGGACTTTTACTTTGGATTATGAGCGGTGGAGTAGTTATCGAAAGAAATATGTTCGTCTTTCTGTTTTATGTTTGTGGCCTTCTGAATTTGGATTTTGCTTAGGCCTGCCTAGATGGCCGTATTTGTACTTACCGGGACTGGCCGTTGGTGGCTTTGAATCCCTTGCCGCCTTACGCGGTTTATTTATATGATGAATGTTTCTTTTTTCGAGTTTTTCCCGAGTAGGTTCGAAGTAAATATGAGTTGTCGTATTCAATTCCGATGAGACGTCCAATCTGTTGGTTCGTTCGTGATTTTCGTAAGAATTACCCATCTTTACGATTTTCGAGAACATTGAGATACGAACGGAGAGACATGGTTTAGGATCTCGTATCTTTTAGATATCATGCCTTGAGATGTTTGAGACCAGAGCGTTGGGTTTAGGGAAAGACCTACGTTTACTTTCGGTTAAGGTTTGTGCGGTGACTACCCGGCTATCGTTTTTCCTGTTGCGATTTCTTCCTGACTCGTACTGATTTAAAGTCCGCGATAGGTTCTCGGCTTATATGACTTGTATGGTACGAATCGAGCATCTTCTCAGAGTCAACTGGAAGTGCTAAACCAAAATTTCGGATTTTTGTTGTAGCGCGGTTTTGTCCTTGTGCTGGACGTTTTGAAGATCAAAGAGTGATCGAATTGCGTTTGTTTAAGACGGCTAGCGTGTTCGTCGGGGCCAATCGACGAACGAAGTGTAAGTTTTTGGTGGTCGTGTTCGGACAATTTGTTAGTATTATCCTCGAATTTTAACTTTTGCGACGTCTCGCAGTTAGTTCGAGGATTGTACATGTATTTTTGTGTGTTTTGAAAGATGATAATCTTTACGATTTTTGGGCCGGAAGGGGCCGCAGACAAGAGTCTTAACGTTTTCAGGCGTGTCCTGAAAGTTTCTTTTGTGTTTTACTGAAGCGTAAACATTTTCGATAAAAAGGACAACGTATATTGTAGTAAAAGTTTTTGAAGTTTCTAAAAACTCGATTACAATAACGAAGATTTTTCTAAGTGGGAGTATACGAGTATACGCACCCACTCCCCCCCCCCTTTTTAGAGAGGGGGATAGCTGAATTCGTTATTTGACGAACTGCCTATGTACCCCTTTCGAGGATCAAGCCATCTCGTAGTTCTGTTTCATGCCGTGAGTGTTCTTACTCGGCGGTAGATGTCTCGATGTCCGCCTTGACCGTGTCGATCGTGGCTGGGTCAAAGCTATTTTCCGGATGTTCCGGTTGAGTTGTAGCGTGGGCTTCGGACCTGTGTTGAGCTTCGACGTCCGATGCGTTTGCGTCGGTAGATGAATTTAATTCGTCTTTTTCCGGGGCGCTTTTGGTCGAAGATCAATCTATCTTCGTGCGTTTGCCGTTTGCAGTTGCAGAAGTCGTGATTTTCCTTAACTTGTGCTCTGCGAGGAAGCATAGCCGCGACTGTTTTTGGCATCCCCAGATGGCCGCGACTCCGCTTGGCGTTGGGAATTTGAGACCCAGGTGGTAAGTTGACGGAACTGCCTGCATGGCGTTGAGCCATGGGGTTCCCATGATCACGTTGTAGATAGCGGGATGATCGACTACCGCGAACTCGACGACTTTCGTGATCTCCTTGGCCATGACTGGCAATTGGATGGATCCGAGAGTCATCGATACTTCGCCAGAAAAACCCGTGAGTGGTTTTGGCATCGGAATCACTTCTCCGAGTTCGATGTTCATCCGCTTGAGAGTGTCACGGAAGATTACATTGACCGTGCTTCCCGTGTCGACGAGTACCCTTCCGACTTCTAAATCTCGTATGACGAGATCTATGACGAGTGGGTTGCAGTGAGGTTGGTCGATTCCGCCAGCTTCTTCCTTTGTGAAAGTGATCGAGCAATTTTGGCCATCTCGAGGAGGAGACCATGTAGGCCAATTTGCACTCGACTCTGCCTTCTGTTGGTAAGCCTTGATGGCTGATACAGTATCGCCGCAGTATTGTGATCCTCCGATGATCATATTGACTCTGCGATGATTGTTATCGTTCCCCTTGTCGTCCGGCCTCCTACCGCGTTTATCCCCAGGTTGGTTTCGTTGAGGGGATTTTTCGGCGGGCGGATTTCTGTCCATCTTTGGAGGCCGATCAGAATCGAGGATGAGATCCTTGACGCTAGTTACTTCCGAGAGCTCTCCAGCGAGTAGCTTCGCGGCCAGTCTTGCTCCCAAGACTTTGCAGTTAGTCGTGGAATGTCCTCGGGATTGGTGGAACTCGCAGAAGGTGTTTTCGTCATACCCTTGATTGCGAGTCCATGTGTTGCCCGTGGTCCGGCCTTGATCCGAATTGATCGCATAGTTATGCGCCCCTTGGAGATCTTCCCCGTCGTGATGGACGTACTTGTCGTTACGAGATTCTTCTTTTTCCCTTTCGGATCCACGTCTTTCGAGGATGGTCTTGCCGCCTTATGTTTTTGCGATATGACTTTAGTTTCTTCCTCGACTATGATGTAGTCCGTTGCTTTGTGGAGGGCGTCCTGGATCGTTCACGGTTTGTCGAGAGTTATCCACTTTCTGAATTTCGACTTGTACCAGAGCGTCTTTCTCAGCGCGTCGATGGCCACTTTGTCGCTTATCCCGCTGACCCTGGACATTATCAGCTTGAAACGACTGATAAACTCACGGAGGGGTTCGTCTTCCCTCTGGGAGAGACTCCAGAGATCAACATCGGAAGTTTCTCTGTCTATGAATACAGAGTACTGTTTAGGAATTCCGATGTGAGCTGTCGAAAACTCTCGATGGTGTTGCGGCGAAGGCGTGCGAACCATTCGAGCACTGCTCCTTCAAGATTTTCGACAAACAGGCGGCAATAGCCGGCATCCTTTTCGCTGTCCTTCAGTCTTGCTCTTCCCATCGCGATGTGGAAAGCCTGAAGGTGCGCTTTTGGATCAGCCGTGCCATCGTACTTCGGTACTTTGATTTTTCCCGAATCGGAAACCCTCATGTCCAAAATTCGACTGGTAAAGGGGGTCTTTCGAGCTCCTTCCAACAGTCGATCGATCTCGGGGGCAGCACTAGTAGCATGATGGATTTGAGACTTTACGGCTCTCACTTCTGCCGCAGTCTTAGTGATGTAATCGCGAAGATCGCGGATATCCAATGTCTCGTCAGTGGATTTCCGAGCTTGTCGGCGTTTACTGCGAGTGAGCTCGGTTTGCTTTTCGGCCAGCTCCTCTTGTTCGTTCCAATAGGCGACTTCCTCTTCTTCCTTCATTGGTTTTTCGAACGGGGAGCCTTCCCGAGTGGATCGGTTTCTGGTCCTTCTTGGATGTCTGTCGACATCCTCGTCGGTGTCGTTAGAGACATCGCTAGGATCCAGGTCAATGTGTTCGGCTTCCTTATCCTACGAGTCCTTTGCAGGGGGCGGAAGACTTTCAGAGTTCTCCTTTTCGATGGGAGATTTCTCGCTAGGGTTTTAACCGGAAGGTCGTTCCCGCGCAAGTCCTGCTCTATCGAATGGGGTGGCAAAGTCGAGCCTCTTCCCGCGGATTTTGGTTGTTCCGCGGGGACGGATAGCTTGGGTTCTTGCCGTTAAGGTTTCAACCTGTTTGGTCAAGGTATTCACGAGCTTATCCTGTTCTTCCGACCTTTTCTCATAGGTGGCGAACATCTTTTTAAACTCCTCGAGCGTCGCGGCGTTGGCTTGTGCGTTGGCCGCGGATACGTTCGCTGCTGGAGTGTGGAAATCGGTGCCGCTGCCTCCGTTAAGAGGAGTTTGCACGTTATTCGCGTTGTTAGTTGACATGTCTGATTGAGAGTTGTGTGGCTTTTGCGGGTTAGATTGATCCGTACCCCCCCCCTCCTGCTAGCGCCAAACTGTGGGAACCAAAATTCACACCGTCGATTTCCGTTTAAATAAGGAAACTAGGAAAACCCTAATTTCCCAGAGGACCCGGATATCTGCTAATTACCACACGTCGCGGCGTTGGCTTGTGCGTTGGCCGCGGATACGTTCGCTGCTGGAGTGTGGAGATCGGTGCCGCTGCCTCCGTTAAGAGGAGTTTGCACGTTATCCGCGTTGTTAGTTGACATGTCTGATTGAGAGTTGTGTGGCTTTTGCGGGTTAGATTGATCCGTACCCCCCCTCCTCCTAGCGCCAAACTGTGGGAACCAAAATTCACACCGTCGATTTCCGTTTAAATAAGGAAACTAGGAAAACCCTAATTTCCCAGAGGACCCGGATATCTGCTAATTACCACACGTCAAGCAATCAGAACACTAGAATAACAACGATAAAGAATAAGAAATCAAAAAAGAGAGCAAAGAAGATCTTATTCCGAATTTGCGTATGAGCGTTTACAACAAGGTATAAGCCTGGGCTCGAGAGCTTTCGGCGAAATTCCTAGTTCTAGTAACCCTAAGACGGCTAAACCTAATTGAGTCACAGCTCGAAATAACAAAAACGGAAAATTGCCTAAATTGCTCTAAGTGCTAAGTTTGCTCTGAAAAAGTTCTACTCCTGCTCCTCGCCTAGGACTCCTTATATACTAGCTCCAAGGTCGGTTTACGCTTTTACTCTTCTGCCCTTAAGCCGTCATAGCATAAAAATGGAGATATTCCATTTTTCCCGATCTTCACAATTATCTTCAAAACTTCCGTATTTATCCGCGGAAAATTGACATTTATCCTTCCTTGTGGGCCAAGCGTAAACCATGCTGCGGTTTACGGGCTTTGGGTTAGGAAATCGTAGGATGGGCCTCGAGTCACGTTTTAGGTCCCTTTGGGCCGTCTTCCGACTCGTGACGTTTACTACGAATTTTCCGCGGTTTCTCATCCGCGAAGTTTGATCGATGAGTTGGAATAGCGTAAAACGTGGACTGAGCTTGCTACGGTCTTCGGGAGACAGCGTTCGAAGATTTGACGAGAATGCATGGATTGATGTCTGTCGAAGTCCGGAAGAGTTCAATCGCTACACAGCGACCGATCTTCGGCTCGAGCCCGGTCGCTACGTAGCGACCGAGCGGGACGAGGCGCTCGGTCGCTACGTAGCGACCGAGCTTTGGCTCGAGCTCGGTCGCTACGAGCGGGACGATCGCTCGGTCGCTACGAGCGGGACGATCGCTCGGTCGCTACGAGCGGGATGATCGCTCGGTCGCTCCGTAGTGACCGAGCTTTGGCTCGAGCTCGGTCGCTAAATAGCAACCGAGCGGGACGATCGCTCGGTCGCTACGTAGCGACCGAGCAGGACCATCGCTCGGTCGTTACGTAGCTACCGAGCTTGGCCGACCTCGGTCGCTACGTAGCAACCGAGCGGGACGATCGCTCGGTCGCTACGTAGCGACTGAGCTTTGGCTCGAGCTCGGTCGCTACGTAGCGGCCGAGCGGGACGAGCGCTCGGTCGCTACGTAGCGACCGAGCTTGGCTCGTGTTTGGTCGCTGTATAGCGACCGGACGGCGTGTATGCGTGGTGATCGAGCTTGGTTTGTTCGGTTTGAATCTCAAAGGATACTTCTTCGTAAAAACTTCATATTGGTTATATTTTACGAAAGTTGTATCCTTCTTTTTGCTATCTCTTTCGGAAAAACGATCTCCGAGGATTTTCGGGTGGTAATCTCAAAGGATACTTCTTCGTAAAAACTTCATATTGGTCAGCACACACGGATGTCTGTGGCTGTCCATCAGTACCCATATCAGCACGTTGGTCCTTGAACTCAGCACGCTGACCCTTCCCGTGGACTGTTCGGGTGATTTTGGCCCACATGGGCTGTCTGTTCAGTACAAACAGGACGTCAGTGGGTGTCCGCCAGCACACACAGGACGTCCGTGGCTGTCCATGTGTGTCCGTGTGTGTCCGTCAGCACACAAAGGACATCCGTGGCTGTCCATCAGTACACATATCAGCACGCTGGTCCTTGGACTCAGCACGCTGGCCCTTGGACTCAGCACGCTGGCCCTTGGACTCAGCACGCTGGCCCTTCCCGTGGACTGTTCGGGTGATTTTGGCCCACGTGGGCTGTCTGTTCAGTACACACAGGACGTCCGTGGGTGTTCGTCAGCACACACAGGACGTCTGTGGGTGTCCGTCAGAACACACAGGACGTCTGTGGCTGTCCGTGGCTGTCCATCAGTAAACATATCAGCACGTTGGTCCTTGGACTCAGCACGCTAACCCTTCCCGTGGACTGTTCGGGTGATTTTGGCCCACGTGGGCTCTTTGTTCAGTACACACAAGACATCTGTGGGTGTCCGCCAGCACACACAGGACGTATGTGGCTGTCCGTGTGTGTCTGTGTGTGTCCGTGTGTGTCCGTCAGCACACACAGGACGTCCGTGGCTGTCCATTAGTATAGATATCAGCACGCTGGTCCTTAGACTCACGGTGGCCCTTGCCGTGGACTGTTTGGGTGATTTTGGCCCACGTGGGCTGTCTGTTCAGTAAACACAGGACGTCCGTGGGTGTCCGTCAGCACACACAGGACGTCCGTGGGTGTCCGTCAGCACACACAGGACGTCTGTGGGTGTCCGTCAGCACACACAAGACGTCCGTGGCTGTCCGAGTGTGTCCCTGTTTGTCTGTGTGTGTCCGTTAGCACACACAGGACGTCTATGGCTGTCCATCAGTACACATATCAGCACGCTGGTCCTTGGACTCAGCACGCTGGCCCTTCCCGTGGACTGTTTGGGTGATTTTGGCCCACGTGGGCCATCTGTTCGGTACACACAGGACATCCGTGGGTGTCCGTCAGCATACACAGGACGTCCGTGTGTGTCTGTCAGCACACACAGGACGTCCGTGGCTGTCCGTGTGTGTCCGTCAGAATACACAGGACATCTGTGGCTGTCCATCAGTACACATATCAGCACGCTGGTCCTTGGACTCAGCACGCTGGCCCTTCCCGTGGACTGTGCGGGTGATTTTAGCCCATGTGAGCTGTCTGTTCAGTACACACAGGACGTCCGTGGGTATCTTTCAGAACACACAGGATGTCTGTAGGTGTCCGTCAGCACACACAGGACGTCCGTGGCTGTCCGTGTGTGTCCGTCAGCACACACAGGACGTCCGTGGCTGTCCATCAGTAAACATATCAGCACGTTGGTCCTTGGACTCAGCAAGCTGGCCCTTCCCGTGGGCTGTTCGGTGATTTTGGCCCACGTGGGCTGTCTGGTCAGCACACACAGGACGTCCGTGGCTGTCCATGTGTGTCTGTGTGTGTCCGTGGGTGTCCGTCAGCACACACAGGACATCCGTGGGTGTCCGTCAGCATACACAGGACGTCCGTGACTGTCCGAGTGTGTCCGTCAGCACACACGGGCATCTGTGGCTGTCCATTAGTACACATATCAGCACGTTGGTCCTTGAACTCAGCACACCGACCCTTCCCGTGGACTGTTTGGGTGATTTTGGCCCACGTGGGCTGTCTGTTCAGTACACACAGGACGTCCGTGGGTGTCCGCCAGCACACATAGGACGTCCGTGGCTGTCCATGTGTATCCGTGTGTGTCCGTCAGCACAAAAAGGACGTCCACGGCTGTCCATCAGTACACATATCAGCACGCTGGTCCTTGGACTCAGCACGCTGGCCCTTCCCGTGGACTGTTTGGGTGATTTTGGCCCACCTGGGCTGTCTGTTCGGTACACACAGGACATCCGTGGGTGTCCGTCAGCATACACAGGACGTCCGTGTGTGTCTGTCAGCACACACAAACGTCCGTGGCTGTCTGTGTGTGTCCGTCAGCACACACAGGACGTCTGTGGCTGTCCATCTGTAAACATATCAGCACGTTGGTCCTAGGACTCAGCACGCTGGCCCTTCCCGTGGACTGTGCGGGTGATTTTGGCCCACGTGGGCTCTTTGTTCAGTACACACAGGACGTCCGTGGGTGTCCGCCAGCACACACAGGACGTCCGTCGCTGTCCGTGTGTGTCTGTGTGTGTCCGTGTGTGTCCGTCAGCACACACAAGACGTCTGTGGCTGTCCATTAGTACAGATATCAGAACGCTGGTCCTTGGACTCAGCACGCTGGCCCTTCCCGTGGACTGTGCGGGTGATTTTAGCCCATGTGAGCTGTCTGTTCAGTACACACAGGACGTGCGTGGGTATCTTTCAGAACACACAGGATGTCTGTAGGTGTCCGTCAGCACACACAGGACGTCCGTGGCTGTCCGTGTGTGTTTGTCAGCACACACAGGACGTCCGTGGCTGTCCATCAGTAAACATATCAGCACGTTGGTCCTTGGACTCAGCAAGCTGGCCCTTCCCGTGGACTGTTCAGGTGATTTTGGCCCACGTGGGCTCTTTGTTCAGTACACACAAGACGTCTGTGGGTGTCCGCCAGCACACACAGGACGTCTGTGGCTGTCCGTGTGTGTCTGTGTGTGTCCGTGTGTGTCCGTCAGCACACACAGGACGTCCGTGGCTGTCCATTAGTATAGATATCAGCACGCTGGTCCTTGGACTCACGGTGGCCCTTGCCGTGGACTGTTTGGGTGATTTTGGCCCACGTGGGCTGTCTGTTCAGTAAACACAGGACGTCCGTGGGTGTCCGTCAGCACACACAGGACGTCCGTGGGTGTCCGTCAGCACACACAGGACGTCTGTGGGTGTCCGTCAGCACACACAAGACGTCCGTGGCTGTCCGAGTGTGTCCCTGTTTGTCTGTGTGTGTCCGGTAGCACACACAGGACGTCTATGGCTGTCCATCAGTACACATATCAGCACGCTGGTCCTTGGACTCAGCACGCTGGCCCTTCCCGTGGACTGTTTGGGTGATTTTGGCCCACGTGGGCCATCTGTTCGGTACACACAGGACATCCGTGGGTGTCCGTCAGCATACACAGGACGTCCGTGTGTGTCTGTCAGCACACACAGGACGTCCGTGGCTGTCCGTGTGTGTCCGTCAGAATACACAGGACATCTGTGGCTGTCCATCAGTACACATATCAGCACGCTGGTCCTTGGACTCAGCACGCTGGCCCTTCCCGTGGACTGTGCGGGTGATTTTAGCCCATGTGAGCTGTCTGTTCAGTACACACAGGACGTCCGTGGGTATCTTTCAGAACACACAGGATGTCTGTAGGTGTCC